>NC_140456.1:8579398-8726898 GCF_963576455.1 Neolamprologus multifasciatus
TTCTCCTCCATCTGTCTGCCGTCACCTCCCGAGACTGAAACCGCATCTGCATTCATCACTGTGAATAATTTCACCAATTTAAAGACTTTCATTTGAAAGCCATGCAGCAATTAGTCATATTTCACTTCATCAATCATCCATCAAGTCTTTATTGCAGTTTGTATTATAACAAGAGTTAAAAGCTGAATAACAGGATTTCTGATGGTGACAAAAATATAGTATCTTCCTTTTCATTTTTTTGTTAAATGAAAAGAACGACTGAAACGAAAAGCAGCTGCTCTGGAATGCACGATCTCTTCCCTGTCGTTCTGTTAAAATTCCAATTTTCCATTTTTATGGTTTGGTTGGAGCAATTATTATGGTTTTGTACTAAAATGAAAACACAAGGACAAAATAAGAGTTTTAATTTCTATAGAACAGCCATAACCTCTGGTTTTATTCGCATCAGTGCAGGAAATTGCTTGATCCCATTCATTCTTACACATTTAACAGTTGTTTAGAGTACCGATCATGACCAACTCGGAGACTAAAACATTAAGCTTAAAGTAACCACCCCCCCCCCGCCAAAAAAAAAACAACTTTCCCAGCTGTTCTATCATGAAAGCACTGAGCATGCAGTCAGCTAAATGAAGTTCCTGTATTCAGCACATGCTACTGATCTTTTTTTGAGAAAGTAACTGAAGAAGAGGTTGGAAATGCTGGAAGCGCGCCTGCACTTGTATTTTTCCTTTAATCTTTTAATGGTTCCTGTATTCTTCGTGGATTAAATTCTCAAGGTGGAGTGTTTTTTAAAGTGGAGTGCGTCAGGTTTGTCATTAAAAAAACAGCTCCATCAGTCATCAACTTATTTCAGCACCACAGCCTTCGTCAGCATCAGGGCAGCCAGAAAGGTTGCTCATTGATTGACAGGTGTGATGTGCTTCTCTGCTTTTGAGCTAATTTTGACAAATAGCCCGGTGTGCGCAGCATCACAAACTGCAGCGGCGTGAAATGAGCTTTAATTACTACCGGTTATTACAGCTCTGACGTTGTTTGGGCTTTGTTGCGCTCCGGCAGCCACCGACTCGTTTGGTTTGTAGATGAGCTGAATATGTTGTTGCTGCTGAACATCTGTGTGAGAAGAGATGTGTTACTTACTGCACAAAAATTGCCTGAAGACAAATGACTCTCCTTTACTTCATAGATTATCGATATTCAATTACGCTTAAAGCGCTGAGTAACCTACAGTTGTAAGTGACCGTTATCCCATTAAAATATCTGATTATTTATTACAGTATGTGGTGGACCTGCACAGTAGCGTCCAATACACAAGCATAATTCAGTTCTAAGAGCACAAAGTTGAAGGAGAGCTAATTGAAAACTATTAGCGATCGCGCATGCGTGCTGAAGCACTGCACTCTCAGCTCAGAGCTTTTGTACATGACTCTTTTTTTTTCTAAACTTGACTTTTAGTTTTAGTTTTTGCCTGCCAACCACATTTTCTATGAATAAAAATTGAAATTTTACAGAATACCTTACAGGGTCAAGACATTCAGAAATTTCATCTGCAGTGTAGACGTGCAAGGGAACATTAGATTTTGGGCCGTGAGTGCATTTTTATCTTCTTCCTTCAGTGATAAACACGTAGATAGCACATTGGTCGATCACTGCAATAATGTCACAGCGGCAGCCATATTGCTCAGGGGCAACATGTCTCTGGCAGCAGAGGTCTGTGCACAAAACCATCAAAACTTTATGAATTTTCATTTGACTTTCAAGCAGCTCAAGCAGTGTTTATACTTTGTTCAGTGGTTATGTGTTTTCATACAAGTAAACATTATGCTGATGGTAACCTTAAAAGCTACTAACAACATATAATGCAATAACAACCCTAAATGTTTTACCTTTATGTGATATTAACCTGAACTGGCTTCATTTGGTATTCTCTAACATTAAGCCAGCATAAAAACTGCTGGCATTTAATCACTCGGGACCTAAAGTCAGACCTCCTGAGTAAGAAGGTGATGGCAAAGACGCATCTCAAAAGGTAACATATATATATGTATATGTAGCTACAATACTGCGCAAAAGTCATTAATTACCTAATATTTTGCTAGGAAAGTGGAAAATATGTGCAGATGTGCAGCAATTTATTTAAAACATATGGAAACATTCATGGAAATACAATACATATAAGACAAAAACAATTTGTAAAAGGATGAAAGTGAGTATTTGGTATGACCGCCTTTATTCTTCAACTCAGCCTGAGCTCTCTCAGGCAAGCTTTCTTTCAGTTTATCCAAGTAGTCTTCAAGAATAATGCATTAGGCTTGTTGAAGGATATTCAAAGCTTTTCTTTGGATGTTGGCCTTCTTTTGTTCTGTTCTCTGTCAAGATGATCCCACACTGCTTCAATGATGTCGAAATCTGGGCTCTGGGGAGGCCAATCCATGACTGATAGTGTTCCATTGTGTGTTTTTGTATCTAACTATGCCTTTTCACAGTGTGTCTGAGATCATCGGCATGCTTAAAAATGAAGCAGTTATCAGTCAGACGTTTTTTAGATGGTATTGCATGGTTAATCAAAATCTGACAAAGCTTTTCTACTTTCACAATCACATAAAATTTCCCCAACATCACAGGCAACACAGCTCCAAACCATGACTTTGAGACTCCACTGTGTTTTACCAATGACTGTAGACCCTCACTGTTGTACCTCTCTCCTGATCTCCTACATAAACATTGATGAGAATCTGATCAAACATTTTAAATTTGGATTAATTACTGAAAATCAGTCCAGTTCTTGTGTAATCTCAGCCTTTTCTCCCCAGTTTCCCTTTCTGAAGAGTGGCTTTTTGACAGCCACTCTTCCACTGAGACATTTGTGAAGAAGCTTCATTGAACAGCAGATGGATAACCTGGAGATGGATTTGTCAGGAATTTGCTTTTATTTCGTCTTGTTACTTCAGGACATGACTCTCAGGTAATCTTCATCTGTTGTAGGGAGTTTTTAGAGCCACCATTTCTTCCTTTTTCCTTTACTTGTTTGGTTTCCTCTTTTTTTAGAGGGATACACTGCACATCATTCTGAGAGGTGACACATTTTCAGCTAATAGCTGGGAATCACCTTGTTTGTGCAAATATATTATTTTATGCCTGTCAAACTGTGTTATCTTTGGCATTTGTTGCAGGTTCAGCCAAAGAAATGGGAATATATTGGATGTTTTGGTGGCAGGCTGCAAGTAGTAGCGCCTAAAGACATAATTAAAATTGTTGTTTTGTTTTGTTTTTTTGCTAAGTTGTATGTTAACAGTGTTGCATTATCTGTGGACACAACACTGGGTGATCTCTTAAGTGGCTCTTTTATGGTTTGCTAAAAGTAAAATTGTTAAGCAGCTTAATAAACATTCATCATTCAATTAAACTATTGCCCATGATAACTTAAAGTCTGTTTTTAGAGTAAAATCCAAAGAAATGAGGAGTGACTCGAGAGTTTTAAATAGCAATCTCGTTATTTTCAGTGCTTGTGGATAAAAATTGGAAATAAACAAAAATATCTTTCTGCATGTAACAAAGCAACACTGAAGAAAGAAAAGTGTGCCCACATGAAAAAAGATATCAGTAAACATTTTGTTTGGTTTTAAAATAAACAGCCTGGTGGAAGTAGAGTGAGGCAGATTGTTGCACAAAAAAACTGAAATAATTTTTAGCCCTTAAGATTTAATACTCATCTCTCCTAATTGGAGCTAAAAGGCTCAGTCTGACATGAGATTAAACATATACAAGTATCAGGCTTACCTCATTGACCTCTAAGGCAGCAATTTTCCCTTAAGATGAAAAATATTTTAGCTTTTGTTCCGCTATTGCCCTCACTGATTTTTAACAAACCAGAACTATAAACCAACCACGGCAGGCAAGTCCTCTACTGCCACCTACTGGTTGTAATTTAATTTAACGGCAGCTGTTACCTCTGACAAATACAAAATGCCTTCTGTGTACCTGATGATTGATTGGTGGATGGATGTGTGCAGCTTATCTGAATTTGGGCTTGTAAAGACATTTCAAAATGTTTATAAAATTGCAGCAAGTAACCGAAAGTGACAAAAAATAACCACAACAAGATGCAAAACTACAGAGACAAAAAGTGATGGACTCACACACACACACACGCTAAAAAACTGATGCTAATGCACAAACAACCTAAAAAAGAAAAAGTGTGAATCAACAAAAAAACTGAGGAAAATAACCACAAAAGGATGAAAAACAGCTTCAGAGAGATCTGAAATGCTTCATGCTAACTGTTGGAAATGAATAAAAACAACCAGAGATACAAAATGATTTAAAAAGAAAAAGAGAAACAACAACAAAAAAGGCAAAGTCTTAATAAAAATTAATTAAACTAAATCAGGCATGCATTAAAGTGGCATTAATGAGCACAAAGAAAGAGAAATATGACAACACACAGTGCCTATAACACAACAGTATAGGACAGGGGTGTCTGCCTCAAGGGCCGTGTCCTGCAGGTGTTGGATATCACCCTGGGTCAACACACCTGAATCAAATAATTAGTTCATTACCAGGCCTCTGGAGAACTGCAAAACATTTTGAGGAGGTAATTTAACCATTTAAATCAGCTGTGTTGGATCTAGCACACGTCTAAAACCTGCAGGACACCGGCCCTCGAGGCCTGGATTAGACACCTCTAGTATAGGGTACCAAATCAAACCTCTGTTTCACTAAACTGCTGAAATCCTTGGTAATAATAAGGTATTAATACACTGTATGTGTTTCCAAATCCTGACAACAACCCAAACCCAGGAAACTCGTCTATATGTCAGGCTGATTATGTTTCCATTTGCAAACAAGCTTACAAAAAAACCCCACAAAGCAAAAAGCAAACATTAGATTTAATCACAAGGTTGCTTCACCATATCAACTTCCATCTTGCATCCCCTCTCTCTGTTGTTATGTCATGTCTGATGTGAAATCACTAGTTCCTACAAAAAACTAAAAATGGACTCTGAATATAGAACAACTGCTGCTGAGTTTTGACTCCCCTCATGATGCACACAGCAACTGAACTACAGTAAGAACAACAATCGGGTGTGTCATGAATATTTATAAAAGCTTGATTAACTCCATTTATAACTAAAAGTGCACACTTGGAGTAAAAGTCTATTATTAGTGTTTATTTTCATAATAACCTGGATACTGGGGGAGGTTTGTCTAATAACAGCTGCTTATATGCTGTCTAATCATCCTCTTCAAGCGTTGGCCCGCCGCGTATAGGTGTAACGGAGAAACAGCCAATCAAATCGCAGCTTTTAAGCCAGCGTAAAAAATGGATTTTTTTTGGCACTGAATCGTCTGAGCGCAGGTTCGAGTCCTGGTTGGGACAAAGGCTGTGTTACATTATCAAAAGATAAACACCATTTTTAATTTAGTTAATGTGGATAACATTTATTTTTCACTTTGCTTTTTCTTATTGTTTGATTATCATTCTATTTATATCATAGTGTTTTGCCTCAATGTCTCACACATTCATGCTGCTAACAGAAGGTATCTCAGGAAGCTGGAAGCAGGCATTCACACGGGAAAAGTTCATCTTTTGTCTTCTCCACTGTAAGAGGAAGCAAGGGAGTGTGAACCTTTCTCTGGTTGAAGACCAAAGGTGTGAAAACAGCTGTGTACTGCCTTTTGGTTCTGTAGAAGGTGTTTATACCCAAGGCTCTGTTGGGTTTATTTAATGGAAAACTTTCACAACAACTGTGTGAAAGTTTACATAACTCAGAATAAACTGTATCATCACAAACCAGATATACTCTTCAGTTATGGAGATATCCAACTTTTAATACAAAGATTAAAGTTTAAACTATAATTCAGATACATTCTGTTGGCACAGAAAATTAAGCTTATGCATAATTTCAATAAGGAAGATGTGTAATAAGTCATCTGTCTGCTTCCTGGTGGCTGCCAGTTTATATCTATTCATTTTCCAGCACAAACTCAGTACTGACATCATTACTTTATTCCAGTTATGCTCTTGCCTGCCTTCACCGAGCATGCCAGCCTCCACTCTGCATGCTTTAAATCTGTTGCTCTTCTGCTTCTGCCATTCTGCATTTCAGATCCTCAGCTATGCAGCCCGCCTCCTCTCCTTTCTCCTCCTCACCGTGGTCACTCAGAACCCTGTCCCAGCCTCCATCTTCATCACTACCAGCATTTTGACTCTGGGGTGTGGCTTGTGCAAAATCCTGTCACTGCTGAGATTTCTTCTGCTATAATGGGTCATTGGAGTTTAACTGCCTAACAGTTACATTTATTTCTGTATCTCAATAAATCCTGTTCGGTTTTTCCACATGATCTCTCCTTATTGAACTGCTTTTGTAGATAAGCTTCAAGCCAGAAAGCAACAATACCTAAACCAAAAATATTATCATCAGAAGTGAGAAAGTGTCTGGACTATCTCCAGCTGTGTTGCATGTATTAAAGATAACTTCAGACACTGTCTGGTTGTCATGTCTGAAACAGGCTGTACAGTCACACAGATAAAAGACAGCAGTCATGTTTCTTATATTACAAATCAACCAGAAAGATTATGAAGATAAAAGCTGTGAGACCCCACTAGAGAACGGATGGCTTGTTATCATTACATGAAGTGATTTAGAAATAATATGTTAGCTTTCAGGGCAGCACTCAGAGCTTTTTAAAACTGAATACCTGATGGTGAGCACACACAGATATATAAACATACAGGTAAGAGGTTATAAAGAAGAGAGCTGTGCTGATATTTTTACAGAACAGAATTTATTTACATTTTTATATTTACAATCAGTTTTTATTTATATAAACAAAATAAACATTACAAAACTAGAACTAAACTATATTATGTACAATATCAACAGTTTCTCCCCTATTTCCTTTTTTCTTCCACCCATCTTTGTCTCTCTGCCTCGTAGAAAGGAGACTCCTGAAACTCCTTCCAGGTCATCTCCTTGGCCATGCCCTTGTCCCTGTACAGAGAATGCACTTTTGAAGGGCAGTAGATATATTTCCCTGCCACTCCATTGTGGCTGGGTTTAACAGCAGGATGCAAGAGAACAATAAAGAGACAAAATCTGAATCAACATTTGCGATAAAAATGTTTTTTCTTCAGACAATACAAACTGTTCCGTCTGTAAATAAAAACCTTTCATGGTTGAATGCAAAATTTGTGCCAACTGCTTAGTAGTCATGGTACATAAGAACTGCGGGCAGATTATCGACATACCTATTTAAGATATCCTGTTTATTCTTACACTAGTGGGCATTGCTCATGTTAGTGAGATATCACGACTGTCGTATAGATACGATTACTGACCATTACAACATGAATGCAATACAAATTTAAAAAAAATGCAGGTTAGGTCATTTAGCATGTCATCTCATAACAAGCCATTTATCGATTATTTAATTACACCACATTATAGTAATGTCAGTGTCACAGCAGTCAGAAACCTACCAAGTTTATTTAACAGTAAAACGCGTCAATGAAACACGCAATTTATTTAAGGATCACGTTCATTAATTTTTTACCGTGCCACTTTACAACAGCGGATAAACTCCCACCGTCTTTAACCGAGCGGTGGATGCTTCGTAAATGCAATCGCAACACGTCTATTACCTGTAATATACACCTGTAAATGTATTCTGTTGGTTTACTCTTATTCCAAACGACATTTCTTACCTTTGATCAATGAACGAGGATCGTTGAGATGTGTTGCGAGCAGTGCGTTACTTGTTTCGTCTCCCGAAAATTGTGATTTTTAAAAATTGCCGCATCTCAAACTCGCAACAGCGCCGGAAGACCGTAGTGGCCAAAAATATATTACATCCGTAGTGGTTTAGCACTACCATGCGTCCTCATAATCCCCACTGCATTTTCCCCCTCTAATTGTACATTAAAGCTGGAACCAGCCATGCATATAATCTGTCATTTGCTCATGGGTGAGTAAGATAATTGTTAGATTGCATGGATTCATACTCATAGATTGCAATTCTTCTTACCACTCAAAGAACACATGATGATTTTAATAATAATGGCTCATAACTCAATAGTTTATGAATGGCTGATCTCAGGAGATATTGTGGTCTGCAGCCCTGTGGGCTTTCTGGCATTGTAAAAATGTTTCCTGGTCTCACAGCGCCACCTGGTGATACGTCTTCATTTAGATTTAGGATATCAAAACAAAACAGAAAAAACTCCCTCATTTTTAGTATTTTACTCTGTTTTGAATCGGTACCAAAAACTATTACATTACTTTTTTTGTTTTACATACGTTATACATTAAAACATCTCTTTGCAGATAGCTCGATTCAAAAGTTACAGGATGTCTTCCACTACCACTTTTAGGTTAGATGACAGTGAAGTTTAAAGCATCCACACTTGTATAAGTGGCGTACTTATTATCCCAGTTACATGTGATTGATTACAGAGATATGTGAATAAATTCTGAATGTCCCGAGTCTTCTTTACTCCAAGATTATTCGTATGCTCAGCATTTTGCTGTCTATCAAGTCGTTAGATACCGGAGTCTGTAATGAGTTGATTGAGTTCTTGCAGCTGAACTATAAACTCTGATGTGGATTGATAACATGCGTGTAAAAGAAGATTTAAGTAGCTGCTGATTTTCAATTATGCGGATTATGTAAAAAAGAAAAAAAAGTCCTCTTGCATACATAAAGTAATGGAGTGTCATTTTTGGACTTTTCCCACTCATATCATTCCTCAAAATATATCAGGCATGATTTTGTGCTTCTACTATACAGTATTACAATATGGATGCAGCTTCCAGGTCAGAAAAATTAAGCCTTGAACCTGCATCCTATCTGAAGGCCAGCAGATGGCGATAGATGTGGCTGCAAAAAACATTTCAGTTCAATCTAAGTCTATGGGGAAAAAGCTTTCTTGTCTTATCTTAATGCTTCAGCAGACTTTTCTGCTGAGCTTATGTGTTCAATCTCTCATTTTGATTCATATTCTACAAAAAAATAATCTTGATTTGTAAAGTCTCCAGACATTAAAATGAGTTTGACATCCTTGGTGTAAGGGTTTCACATGAGTTTGAATAACACTGATATACTGAAATATTAAATTCTCACCTTTTAATGTACAGTAGCTGCTTGATAAACACACGACTTATATTCATATATTTATATAAATATTCATATAAATATTTGCACTTTGCATTTTTTTTCTTTTTTTGATAAATTCAAAGATGGAAAGACCTCCGGTGTTACTCGAAACCTTCTGAGGAAAAGACCTTACAGAAAATTTCCATCAGATGACTAACAAAACAATCCAGTCAGTTTGAATTGCTGTCTTACATTTTATTGTGATGGGGAGTCATAGAAATGGAGCAAACCTAAAATAAAAACAATACAAAAAGACAGTGGATTTACAAAGGGTGCGGAGAGGACAAACAATATGCAGCCTTCAACAGTACAATGGAACAAGTTGGCACAGAACAGAAACGAGGGTGACGGGACGTTGGAAGTTTGGCTTCAAAATAATAAAAAAAAATTTAAAAAGGGGAGGAGTAACGTCTTCATAACAAGATCCTTCATTTAAACGGCGACGACTCATGCTTTTAAAAAGTTTTAGAATTCAGTAGCTTTATAACGACGCAAAGAGCGGATGCACATGTAACAGTTTCTATTTGTCACTTCATTCCTGTTTTTTTTTTCTTTTTCTTTTTAGCTTAAAACAGAAGTCAAGTTTACAGAATACATGTTTTATATTTTTAGGGGTTTTTTTCCTTTAATGTCTTTCTTTTTTTCATTTTTTGTTAAAACAAACTTCATTTCCCAGAACCACATTTTGGGATATTTTTTTTTGTTTGTCTCGAGATTATTTTTCATACTAAAATATATTATTGTATCAATTCAAACTACAGTAATGTACACTACAATGTGTAATAAATAACCATAAAAGAAAATATAAAAATAAGACACATAAATATAAAAAAGTCTTCTAAAAACTAAACAGGTATATTTTTTTTAATCTGTGAAAAGGGTTCTAATACTGCCATTGTTGACAAAAACATACAGAGGACATACTTTTAAAACAAAAAAAGTAAAACAGATTAATACTATAAACACTGTCTGGTAAAACCAAAGCAAAACTCTTCAACAGAGACCACATTCACTAACGCTTGTTACCTCAAGTGCGGGACAGCTTGCCACAATGAATTTGTTTCTTTTAATCGTCATCTGAAAATAATAAGTGCACAAGTGAGACTAACTTACTGAGTCTCTCTATCATTGTTTTATACTTTAAACTTTTGTGGGTTTGGTCGGGTTTATCTCTTCCTGAGCCGACCTGGTGAGGCACATTACTGAGTTTGAGTGTTGAGGGGTTCTTAAAAATTTGGATTTATGCAGTTCGAAAGTTGGAAACTGATTATCTTACATTAGAAGGCATTTTAAAAACACTGCTCTAAACCTCAGACTTTGGACCTACAAGCTGCAGCCATTGGATACTGATGAGTTAGTCAAGAGCAAATATGCAATTTTAAGTACCAGGAACAAAAGCAGAACTTTTAGACATGCGTGTTTAATTTACTGATAGAAAAGTGCTAAACATTCTCTGGCTTTAACTTGTCTTTTTGAAAAACAATCATTGTAAACTAAATAATTCTAGCTTTTAGTTTGGCAGATAAAATAAAACAAGACGTGACCCCCAAGTGGGCTATTTGGACAAGGGGTCTGTCTTTTTACAGACAAAACAGCCCAAATACTGTTTCTCAAGTGTCCTTCTTTGTTGCTGTGACAAATCTGCTGTTCTGTGCAAGTCAACAAACATTAGTCAACATGGCTCCTGTGTAAGTAACAGAGGGACATAATACTGGCTACATGTGTGAGGAAAAAAAATAATAACACTGTTCAATGGCACTTTTAACAGCACACAGGTCTTGCATAAGGCTGGAGGCATTGGGGTGGAGCAGGAAAAAAAGCCCCGATCCTTCACGTACAGTTTGACTTCATATATAAGCCGATAATACTGAAACACTCGCTGAGAACTAAAGTCAACCAAAAAAAAGAGAAGCTTGGTAAGAACAGGCGCGTCTGTTTTGGATCCACAGCCGAGCCACGAGGTCGGAGTCTGCTTTTATGTCTTCACCTGGAGACTCCACCCGTTCGGGCAGTGCTGAGCAGCAAAACAAAGGCGCGCCATGCTGGCTTTGAGGTTGTGACTCTGCCTTCCCTGATAGGACAAATTTGGTTATGGCGTACAGAAGCCGCATTCTCATCCCGGACTCCCCGTCCCACCCCCCAACCCTCCCCAAGAATACTTTGTTTTCCTTAAGGCTAACAGTCAAACTGAAATCAACAGTAATGCTAGCTAGCAAAGAGTAACACTAACACAAACAACATTTCGCTAGCTAGTGTACATATATAACACTGAAGGGCATACAATGCATGAGGCATGTATCCATAGGTAAACCAGGAATACTGTAGTGCAGAGGTTTTTGTTCGTAGAACTCAATAAAATACTGATTTTAGGAAACTTCATTGGCAATAAAAAGGTATAGAAATCTTTCTCATCTTTAAAGGTTAAAAGGTTTTCAAACAAGAACACGATTAGTTAACACTGATTGAATGAAAAGAAACAAAACAAAGCAACCTGGGATGTCTCAGTAACAAGTCTAATGAGTTGATGGGTGAGTTCTACTTTAAAATCTGTACTTCTATAAACAATTTTAAACACTGATATTTCATTTTCACAAAGAAAAAGTCACGTTTTTTCTTTTTTTCGATTTCTTTTTTTCTTTTTTCAAGTTCAGGCACACCTGGGTTTTTGTACACAGTAGTGGACCGTTAAGATCAGGCAACTGCCGTGACTTTCTTCTGATGGCAAGATGTGGTTTTTGTCTACGATTACCCGACTTCAATGACCGACACACTCAAACTGTCCCGAAGAATTTTCTTCCTTCATTTGGTGTCTGTCACCGCTTCCTCTGTTGTTTCGGTGTTTCCTGTCCCGTCCCTGATGCTGCTGTCTGTATTGACTTCACAGTCTGCCGCTTTCTCTGCATCCACACTTGCTGATTCCTCCTTTTCTTCGGTTCTTTCCTCCATCTCGGCGTCCTCCACGTGGTCATCTCCCAGCTCAACTTCTACTACGTCGCAGGCAAACTCCTCCTGCTCCTTCTCTTTTTCAGTCTCTTCTTCTTCTGCTGTCGCCTCTTCCTCGGCTAATTCCTCTCCCTCTTCCTCCTCATCATCGTCGTCAAAGTTACCCTCGTAGATCTCGCACTCGCCGTCGTCCACCTGCACCACCCGTATGTCGTCCATGCAGATGGCCTCGTCTTCCTCTTCCTCACTCTCCCTCTCGTCTGAGTCCATTTGGGAGGGCGGGGTCGTGGTCCGGCTGTCTGACTGCAGCCTGGCGCTTGGGCTGCCGAGCTCTGACTGATCCCTGGGCGGCCCCGAGCCGGAGCCCGAATTTGGCCCGTCCTTCTTGCAATAGGAGTAGCGGTGATTCATGTGCTGGGAGTACGAGCCTGAGTGAGAGAAACGCTTCCCGCACTTGTCGCACTGGTAAGGTTTCTCACCGGAGTGCAGCCTCGAGTGTTCGATCAGGTGGTGTTTGTGTTTGAAAGCCTTCTTGCAGACGTTGCACTCGTGGGGTCGTTTTCCTGGAGATGAAACCAGAGCGCGTTAGAGAGGAGCTGTGCTTCTTTGCCTACATAAGTGTAACAGAGTATAGAAAAAAATATTCAAAGCAAGTGTTCCTTATTTAGGTTTGATTTGTTTTATTATTATTTATTATTTTGTTGTTTCACTGCCTGTGGCACGCTTTTATACTTTTTTATGAAATGCACTATATAAATAAACTTGCCTTTGCCATTATGAAATTCATGGGTTCTTGAAGGCAATGACAGCAAACATACTCTGCCATCAATCAAAGCTGAGGTTTACACTGGACAGGTAAATAAGACTGCAGCCAAATCACAGGTCTCTTTAACACAAACCCAGATGCATTAAAGGTACTCTGCAGTGAGGGAAGCAGACAGCTGCTGGCAGCGGCTGTCACTGCCATCAATCTCCAGATGCACTACAGATAAAGATTAACATGCATGACTAAATCTAGTTAATTTACATGATGAACCTAAGGGCTCATGTTAATTATATGCATTGTACCTTTAAATTAAAAACAGACAGAAACTGCTGCTTTATTTCCCAAACAACTGAATGTTTAACTTTAAGATTTACTAGCGCCAGTTCCAAAAATGTGAATATTTCTAGTCTTTCTTCATTGGGAGCCATATTATACTAAATATCAGTTGGAGTTTGTTCTAGCAAAAACAACAACATTTTGGAAATACAACAAAACGCCTAAAGGCAAAACAATTAACTATGAAAAAATAACCTGATACTTTATAATCCATTGGGAGAATTTCACAAATATATATATATTTTTAAGTTGCTCAAATCAGGGAATCAGAAGTTTAAATTGTTAACAAGCAAAAAAAGCTTGGGAGCCAATGTTTGTTTTAAGTATTCAGAACTCTCAGCACCTGGAAAAGTAATTGCTGACGTACCCATACTCATTAAAACTTACACAAAATGATCAAAGCCACACATTATGAAACAGACTTTAAAGTGTCTTTAGAGTATAGCATTTAATAGTTTTTAACATCCCCTGCCAAAAGAAAATCTCACTAACAAAGCTCATATGTTATAAGAGTACGGCCAATTTGTAAGTATAAGGATGTTTTCTTTCTTTTTTTTTAAAGTGGATGATGTCAAGGCTGAACCAAGACACAGTAGTGCAGTGTAAAGATAACCGCTAACAGATTTGAATAAAACCACTGCCAATATGATGCTACCTGGAGCTACTAGGAAAATATCCTTTTTAATACACCGCACGAGTTACGTGTCTATAAGCACTGATGACAACTGGGACATTTACAGGCCAGGTGTCCCATAAAAGCCTCAGAGTACAGCGTAGTTAACGAGGGATGATGTCACACGTAAAAACACAGCCTTCAAAAGTAGAACTCTTTTGAGAAGTAACAGAAATCCTGCTTAATAGACTAAAGCTGAAAAATTCACTTAAACAAGACGTACCTGTGTGTTCATATTTGTGCCTGAGCAGGGAGCTGCCCTTCTGGAAGACCTTGGAACAAAGATCACAGGGGTAGACACCATTTTCTAGCCGCCGCTTCTTCATCGCCACGGCTGAATCGGAGTCGTTCTGCTCCTCCACTGTGGAAACACCCTCGGAGCTGCTCTCCAAACGCTTCTCCTGTTGTAAACAGAATTAAATTATGTTGGAGTCACATTATTTACTCTCCCATCCTACCCTTCAGGAAAGCTAGTTTCACCATAAATATTGTGTGACAGGTATGTGAGGAGCTCATTCTTTGACTGAGTTGTTCTTGAACATGTTTTCCTGAGAGCCTGCAGTGAAGCTCTTCACTTTAGAGGTAGATAATTCTCCTAGTGTGAATACTCTAACTTACTGAGAATTAAGCAGCAACAATCATGGGTGGAAATTAGAGGTGGGAATCACCATACATCCCACGATACGATATTATCACAATACTTAACGCACGATACGATATTATTGCAATTTTTAAAAATATTTTGCGATATTCAGATTCTGTACATAAACTTTATCAATATTCATTTTATCTAATATCAAAGTCTCACACTCAGTCTTTCTCTCATTTCAGTTTTATTGTTGACAAACTGAACGGTTTGTATTACAGTCTAGTCCAACTTAACTGAATGCAACCATCTGGTACAATTATAGCTATTCTGAACTATGCAGTTTATGAAAACGATGCAGCCCATTCAGCAACTGAAGAATTTGAAAGTAAATTAAAACAAAATATAATTTTACATTAAATAAAAAAGTTTTAAACTTAATTAAAATAAAACATGTCTTAAATTAAAATAAGTAAACTGTCATGTTTATTGCTACCAAAAAAAAGTTAAACACATTTGGACAGTGAAGGAATGTCAGGATTCTTGCTCAGAAAAAGGATCAACATGCTCTGAAGTCAGAGCACAAAAACCTTTTTGTAACAAAATATCGATTTCTGCCGTCCCTGTATCGATACATTATTAGCAAACAAAATATCACGATACTACACAGTATCGATTTTTTCCCCCACCCCTAGTGGAAATGTGAAGCTAAGACCCGTGTGCAAACATAAAAAATCCTCTAGGTGACACTATAGGCTGGCTACAAAAGCAAGTCGATACCTTAAGACTCACATGTTTAAAATGCATGTTTACAGCCTTGCACATATAACAGCCTCGTATTTGAGCACTTTGGATAGTTTTTCCCTTCATAAGAACTCGTCCCCCCTAACTCAATCATCTGGATAATCATTAAGGTTTAAAGATATGGATGTGCTGGATTAACTGAGCTGCTAAGTCTCCCCTTTGCTAATTTAAGTCAATGGCTGCTTGGCCCTGAGCGTGGTTCTGTTGGACATTTTTCCTCTTAAAAGGGAATTTATCCTCTCCACTGTTGCCATGTGCTCACTCACAGGGGGTCGTTTGATTTTGGACATTTTCTCTCTATTATATTAGCGTCTTTACCTTACAAAATAAAGTGACTTGAAGCGACTGCTGTTGTGATTTGGTGCTATATAAATAAAACTGAATCGAACTGAACTGGATAGTTCGACCCATATCTACTGATGAAATTCACGCTGCGGTGCACTGTCCAGATGGTCTCTATCAGCAGCTCCACAGACACGAGGTTTCATGTTTAAGTAAATTTGGTTTGAGGATATCGTATTACTCAAAGGCAGTTTGGGTGTTCTACAAAGTCATCACATGTAATGAGGACAGGATGATATTGAAATGTTTAATGAGTTTACGGGGCTACTGCCATCGATTGAAACTAAGCTAATGGTATTGGTGAAGTAGATAGGAACAGTTCAAGTTAATGGAATCAGAGAATTACCTAAAACGAATGAGTCATTACTGGTAAAATAATGACTTCAGGTCATCGTAAGTGGCAACCGCAATGCTAACGATGTCTGGTACATTCTGACTGTGACTGGCTCCAGCTCAAGTAACTAATGTTTGTTGCTGTTTCTTATATAGCATATAATGTCTTCTTGCAGACTTTTATGACTGCTTTGTGGCTTGACTACCGATTCTCACTTTGACTGCTGAACTCAGCATGTCTCAGGCTTTTGGAATTTTCTATTTCGCTTGACGCACATTTCTTCAGTTTTTTTGTGTCGAAGGACTGACACTAACAGGATGCTTTTTAATTTGGGTTAACTCTGGTACTTTCCACAGCAAAATGCACCTAAAGGTAGCATGTTAGTCTTTCCAGTAATCTATAGATGCTTAGTTTGTAAGTAGTTTGTTTCAGTGTAAAAGGAAACAACCCTCACTCCCTGCAAAGAAACTTGATTTAAAAAAAAAATAGTCATTGCAATAATCAATTCTGGACTGGTCAAAAGCGAGAATTTTCTCCTTTTTTAAAATTTCCAGTTAAAGGGGAAAATTTTAGTTACATAAAACAAATAGTGCAGTGTCAAGTTAGGCTCTGGGAAAGTCTAACTAACCAATAAAAACTGCAAGCTGCAACAACAAGGTTTTTATACCTCTTCCACTTCAGTGTTTTTGGGGTTTTTTGTAATTAAGACTTATGTATAGTCGACTCTCCAGGTACTGGATTTGTCTCAGTACAAATAGACACATACTCTTTGCTTCAGTACTTCAAAGTAGGCGTGCATGACAACCATTCACTTTAGGGAAGCAAACAGAGCTCTAATTAGAAACTTCTTGGTAACTTTTTTTTTACATATAACATGGTTATCACTCGCTGCAATGATCAGCTTCCCATTTATTCTGATGTTGGATGACAGACTACACAAGCAGCTATGTCTCGCTCTCAAAGTACTTTCATAATGTGACTTGAAAAGTTTCAGTTCTTTCTCAGTTATTCAGCACAAGCAAATTAATTCAAATCCATTCAAACTGGATGATAATGCGTAAGAAAAATTATCTACAGCATCTTTTTTGAGTTGCTAACTCCTGGTGACTGGTGATCACACAGTGATCAAATAAAAGATATAAAACCTTTATAATAAGAAAAAATAATCACATTGTATAAATAAAAAAGATATAAGAAGTAACTGTTTTGCATTACTAACCTTATGACCATTGAGAACAACAGTCTTTGCTCCAGTGGCGTTGCCAGCTGTAGTGGCGTAGGTATACGTGAGCTGGGGGATGAGGATGGTGCGCTTCGTGGTGGCGTTGAGGCAGCCCTGACCAGCGATGGCAACTAAGGTAGGAAGCTGTGCGGCAGTGACGATGTTAACAGGTCTTCCGGTCTGAGGTGTGGTCACGTAGATGGTTCGACCCTCGAGCTCCTCCTTCCTTAAGCAGGTCAGGTTCAGAGGCTGTTCTTGCTGCTTGGCGGGAGGTGTAGTCATTTTATTTTCCGATTCTGTTGCGATCTGTTTAGGAAGAGAGAGGTCCAGAGGTTCCGCCTGGGAGTCAGAAGCTTCCGGGTCTTCTGGCTCACTTTTAACGATGACAAGGTCCTCGTTGTTGAGTGATTCAGAGTCTGATGGAGAGGCGCTGCGAGAGTCTGACGAGGCTTTGTTGGATACCTCTTTGATTGTGTTGTCTTCTTCTTCCTTTTCGTTCTGATTCACAGTGACCTCTGAGCTGGAATTTGTGGCTTCAGTGTCTTTAGAAACTGCGGTTGCATCATTGTGGCGCTTGCTCACACTTTTCCCCGAGTTCATCTTGATAAACCACTTTCTAACCACATCCACTGGGATACTGACAGACTCTGAGATCTTTGTCAGCTCCTCATCACTGGGATTGGCGTTGGAGGCAAAGTAGGTCTTAAGAAGTGAGAGGAGATCGACGACAGGCGGCTCCTCCAGGGTCACCCCTGCCTCGTTTAGCAAGGCGGCGAAAGACGGGTCCAAAGCAGCAGAGTCGACGGCCTCTCCGTTGGCTGCTTTGCGATGCTGGAGGAGATGCAGCGCCTCCAGATTGTCAGGACAGTCATCGCAAAGTAAACATGTACTGGTGCTGTTGGGCTTTGGCTTCTGAGCTGCTTCTGAAGTTTTATCGGTTGCCTTTTCTGTCTGCGTGGATGCCTCCTTCTCCACATCTGCGATGGGGACTGTTTCCGGTTCTTTCTTGATAATCGTAAGGTCGGCCGCCTCTTGGGTTTGGGGTTTAGTTGTTGTGGTTGGAGTGGGAGCTGCAGCGGCCACAGTCGTGATAGTAGGAGGCAGAGTAGGGTTATTTTTGACAACAAGCGGTGTAGGCTGGGCGGTGGCAGTTGTGGCAGCAGCAGGGCTAATGCTGTAGTTGATGATGATCTTCGTGGTACCGTCGTGATCCACGAAGGCAGGAAGGCTGATGATCTGTTGCTGCGGCTGCTGGACCACAATTCCCTGCTTCCCCTGCGTCACCACCCCATTGGCTGAACCCAGCACCTGCCTGAGCACATTTCCATCCATCGCCACCTTGAGCACATTCTGCAAGTCATTAAGATTGATACTGATGGGCGACATCAGACCTACTGTTGGCACAACCATAGCCACACCCTGAGGCAGGGTTGCAGCTGGGACCACAGTCGGCTGCGCTGTTCCTCCGTTCACCACGCCATTACTGCCGGCTGAAGTTGCCGGTGCCGCCGTCACAGGCTTGCATTCAATTTCCACAGGTTCTGATTTGATCTGGGTGACAGGCAGCTGCTCCTGGAGGGGTTTGCTTTCAGTCTTGTCTTTAAGAACCACACGAGCTGGAGCGATCACAACAGGTCTCGTCTGTGCAGGGGCCGGGGGGGACTTAATCGATGTTCGAGCAACACCGTTGGGGGGCGTAGCACCCACACACTTTTTGCTACTGATGTGGGAGCTGTAGGAGCCTGAGTGGGAGAACCGCTTCTTGCAGTTTGAGCATTCGTATGGTTTCTCACCTAAAAGTATCAGAGAGCGAGAAAGAAATGACAAAACTTTCAAAGAGAAGATTCGAAACATCAAAACCAAAAACAATTCAAATTTTTTAGTAACTTATTTTGAAATGTGTTGGGGTTTGATACTGAGCCCAACTTACAGAATTGACAAATTGATTCATTACAGCAGAAAAACAGAGTTTGGTCACTCCGGCCATAAAACCATTTAAAAATGCTTGTTATATGTAAAGGGTATTAACTTCCTTCTTTAAGGAAAGCAGGGCATTTAAACTTCCTTTGGTATGGCAACTGGAGCAGATATCCATTACCAATCTGTAGCAAAATGATGCAGTAGGTCAGTGCAACCTTCATTTAACTAGATCAATTCATCAAAACACATGTCTATGTTCCCTTTTGAAGAAACAGGGATGGGGTAAAAAAAAAAAAAAAGCATTTAAACAGCAGCACAGATCCAAAAAAGCTTTAAAGCCCCCGACTGATAAAACAAGCACTTTTATGAGACTTTATTAAAAAAAATGTACTGACCAATTTTGCACTAGAGGCCTCATGATGTCATATTTGGACAAACTGCATTAGTGTGTCTACAGCAGGGATGCCAAACTCATCGAGGCCCACACACAGCCCACTCTGATCTTAAGTGGGCCGGACGAGTGAAACGTCACTTTCTGTCAATGTAAAGACGTTTAACTACACATGTAACCCCTGAGATATCCTAATATAAGATAAAGAAGTGCAATTTTAACACCACTTCTCCGTTTTTCTACACAATGAAGTTCACTGCCTAGACTGTCCTGTATTTATAAAACATAAAGATTTGGTTGATTGATGAAAATGGTCTTTTTTTAACTAAACTTTTCTGTAATTTAACTGTTTAACTCTTACTTAAATATTTTCTTTGTAGTATATATGGCTGTGGGGGGAACTTTATCAGCAGGGAAAGCTGTAAAACTTGTTTGTCCTCCTACATATTTTCCAAAGCCGTCCAGCAGCTCATTCTGAGCCAATTCTGGCATCCAGGCCTTATGTTATTGACATAGCTTACCAAATGCACTAAGGAAATGCTCTATATTAACCAGCTTTAATGGAACACCTGAAATCTGGTGTCCATTAACATACACAGTGTCAATTAATTACACGAACGAAAAAAACAACCTAAAATTTTCAGTCGGTTAATGTGTACATTTAATGAAAATTATTAGTCAGTTGTAAATGCAGTAATTGCAGACAAATGTTCGATGATTAGAGAGGCCTGCAGTTTGGAACGGCTACACAGGTTGTAGCAGACTGTGCATGTGTGCAGCAGCTCACCGCTGTGAATGCGCAGGTGCTCCTTCAGGTGGTGTTTGTATTTGAAGGCCTTGGAACACTCGGTGCACTTGAACTTGCGAGTTCCACCTGTTCCTACCGATCCTCCTGTTGACTGCGAAACGTGACGCTGAGTCAGAAAAGAAGAATGTCTCCATTATTGTTCTGTGTCGTTCAGTTCTTTTAATATCAGATGAATATTTCATAGGAATTTTGTGTGAAAGCTTTAACATTTTTGAAAACTGTAAATGTATGCATTTTCTTCTGTGGCTCGAAGGTTTGAAAGGAGCACTGGGGACGTGTTTTTGCTTACATAACAGACCGAATCTCATGCATAATAAATCAAAGCGCACAAAATTTTAAAACCAAAAAAGAAATATCAGTGAATTAAAGTTGAACAACGTGACAAAATGTTCATCCTAGTGATCCTGAGGCAGAGATTTGAGTCTGGGTAACAGTTTCACGTATCAGCCCTGATTTCAATCTTAGTTTGGCGCATTGCGTCTTCGGTTCTCATGCTAAGAGGTGTTACCTGCTCTCTGGAGCCCCTGTGGTGGCTCATGTGCCTCTCCAGCTGCGAGCGATAGGTAAAGGTGTAGCTGCAGTGCGAGCAGCTGTAGTTATCCTCACTGGTCTCGTGGCGATACTTGATGTGTTCCTTCAGTGAGGCGTTGCGTTTGTAGCCCCGGGAGCAGTAGGGGCAAGTGTGCAACTGGGAAAAAGAATCAGGTGTTCCTGTGGTGGAAGCAAAAGGGAAACGTGGATGATAGCTGATGCTTCAATTTTTTTTTCTTACACTTCATATGAAGAGCATGTCGGACAGTCAAACAGCTCCTCCTCCTCCTACACCTTTCTGATGTTGGTTAGCTCATTTCCTTAACTTTGCTCTCCAGCATCCACAACTCTCCATACAGTAACTAGCCAGCTGGATGGAGGGGAAAAGTGACATTCCTGTGCATCTACCTCTGGTTTTCCCAAACATTTTTTGTGTTAGTCCAACACATAAACTAAATATTTTGGATATAAACAACATAGTTTCCCCACTCTCTGTATGAAGGCCTGAGAATAACCTGCCCTTCATAAAACCTCTCGACTGTATAAGTTTTACTATTGTCTTTGCCCTTAAATCTTCCTTAAAGCTATAACAAGCCAGCTACTGTTATTATTTCAGCATTTATGCCTTTCTCGTGCTCCAGAACATTCAGAGCTTCCTCCAAGTAAGTAATGTTCTTTGACCTGTGCTATCTCAACTTTATCCTCAACTTCACCAGCTGCTAGTGGAGCACTCAACACTTGAGTTTAGTGGTTATACTTTGGAGTTTGAACCTTAGTGTCTCTACTGTAAATGGCAGATTTGTGTGACAAATTTTCTGATTTTATCTTTTATTATAACCTCAGAGGTCCATTATCAAGAAAATGTGTTCTGAGATTTTCAGTGTGTGAAATAAAAGCTCTGAAAATACAGCCGTTTGTTATCCACCCCAACAACTAGTTTACCTGTCAGCTTTTCAAACAATTCACAATCCCACTTATTTACTGCTCACTTCTGAGGCGAGTACTAAGCTGAGTATAGCATGCTATGAACTCCAGAATGCTGAGCAGGAAGAAGTTGGAAATTTGTAGTACTTGACATCAAAGAATTTAAAATTGTGACACAGCAATAGTAATACCTGAACATCTGCATCATGACAATCAGTATAATATGTGATGTTGGCGTGTTACCGTTTTCATCGGCTCCTCCCGTCTCTGTCGGACTCTGCTCGTCCTCCGGGGCTTCAGGATAGATGATGGCTGTGTCTCCCTGCTGGAGAATCTCCTCCACTAGAGCATCCTTCTCCACCTCCTCTTCTTCCTCTGATGCACACTCCTCCTTCACTAAAAACACAAATGCACAAAGGTTAGTGTTGCTGTACACAAAGAACGACTTATTTTCTCTGTGAGGAATCCCTTCTATGAGCTAATGCTTGAACTACCACCACTAGAGGGCGCCATATAACTTGTAAATGATTTGATAACAGGCTGATCACTTGAGCTATCCCGTTGTGCACTTTGTATTCTCAAAAAACATTTGTTGGGCAATTTAAAAATGGCATAGCTGCCGAAAAATTATTCTTAAAGAAACCTGGACTAGTTCTTCTAACAACGTTCAGAGATCCCTAAAATCAGAAGATTCTGAATTTGGGAAGTTTTAGCTACAATGCTGTGGAAAACTATGGAGACCCCATGTATTCAGCAGCTTGTTTTAGCAGCAGTAACCTGAAGGGATCATTTATTGTATGACTTTTTTTTCAGTCTCTCCCGTCATTGTGGAGGAATTTGGGCCCACTCTTCTTTACAACATTCCTTCAGTTCATTGAGGTTTGTGGGCATTTGTTTATGCACAGGTCTCATAAGTTCCTGTTACATCATTCAGGTTGAGTTTTGAGTCCCTTGATTCTTTTCTTTTTCAGCCATTACGATGTAGTGTACATAAGATCATCCTGTTGCATGACCCAGTTTCATCCAAGCTTTAGCTGCTGGACAGATGGCCTCACATTTGGCTCTAGAATTCTTTGGTACACAGAGTTGACTCAATGACTGCTGGGGCCGAAGTCCCGTGGCTGTAAAACCACCCTAAATTATCACCCCTCCACCCCTGTGTTTGACAGTTGGTATGAGATGTTTGTGCTGATATGCTGTGTTTGACTTTCATCAATGTGGCACTGTACATTCAGGCCAAATATCTCCATCTTGGGCTTGTATATCCAAAGGACGCTGTTCCAGGAGTGGTCTGTTCACATGCAACTTTGCAAACGTAAACGAGAAGGGGATAGCTTTCTCTTGGCAAACCTCCAAAAAAACCCATACACATTTATGTTTCTCTAACCGTACAGTCAAGAACTTTGCAGACCTCAGTTACCATGGTAAATGTCAATGTCTGCGACATTGCTCTTGGGCTTTTTGCTGTTTATTTGCGAGTGACACTGGCATGAATTTGCTTCAGACCAGCAAACTGCTAAAACATCTGCTTGTATCCAGGCGGTCACACTTGCTGATGATCCGTTAATCAAGAGCATTTGATTAGAAGCACTTGATAGCTTCTTACCCTCCATATGAATATAGAAGCAGTAAGGACATAATTAGAAAGCTCTGACGTGAGTATGCAGTCCAGTGAAAAACTGAGCCACGCGACTGTAATGCTGACCAAACATACAGCATGAACCTCTGTAAATGTTATCATATTTAAATATTGGAAAAATAAACTAAACAAACTTGAAGTAATTAGAATTAAGACTCTACTACAAAGTCCCAGCACATACCGTTCGCTAAGATTAAATAAAATCAAACCTTATTATACTGAACTTTTAAATTAATTTGGAGCCAAATATTAGACAGACCAAACCGTACTGTGATGCTATACTGTCATGTTACTTAGGACAATATTAAAAACAGAAACCCTTGCTTCCTGCATACCTGCTAATATTCATATATCTTTAATCATCTATAGCTACAGCAGCTGAACTGTTAGCGATGTTTGAGTTCACTTGGAACAGCTGGTTTGCTGCACAGACACAGACAGTATGTTTCCCTGCAACCATAATGAGCCTTACAAAGAATAATTACAGCCCTGGGCGTGATTCAAACGTGGCACTTCAGAGGGAAATGAGTCAGGGACGTAACAGTGGCACCACACTGACAGTCTGTCCTCTACCCAAACACTCCCTCTCATTAAACCAAACACACTCCTCTATTCAAATTAACCTTAAGTAGCCGACATGGAACAAAACAGACAGCAATGAATATGCTCAGGCAAACTTGGCATCTACAAGTGCTTCAAAAAGGCACTGCGTGCAATTTTATATCAAGTGCATTTTGAAAAGATGGTGACCTGAATGCAAGTAATAATTTGCTGTTACCTGTTACTTCAAATGTTTGCAGAGCACCATCAAAGAAATGGCAAAGAAGGCCAAACCACTTAATTGAAGAAATCAGTTTAGGATCAAAGGCTTCCTCATTCCTATTTTTTTGCCTTTTTTTTTCTTAAATATGCGAAGACTGTGACGCATTTTCCAACACTCGTCTTATTTTTTCCATCCACGATCATTCACAGCATACAGTTAAACTAGACAGCCATGCAGATAACACTTCAGACTGCAGAAGAAACACAGTAACACTGAACCGCCTGTTTATAACGCAAGGTCCCCGTTAAGTAATTGAAGTCTCAACACCAATCTGAGATAATGCTGATGGCATGATTTATTTTTCCACTAACCCCAACTGATTTACTTGTTTAAGTGCACTAAACTCCTCTGTAAAACTGGTAGAGTGGTGAAAGTGAGTCTAATGTGAAGGCATGCATAATAAGCAGATTATCTACTCATTTAAATAGCCAGTTGTTTGATTCCTGACTTCTACAGTCAGCAGGTAGAATAACTTTAGGCAAGATACAAATGCATGAATGTGTGTGGCTGAATATTCCTTTGAGCAGTGCACTGATAAATGGATGCATAGTATATACTGTACAGTATACAGTGATTTTCTTTATTTTAGAGTTCAGTCAGGGTTTTATTCTTGATTTTTTTTTTGCAGTTACAGCATTTTTTGTGTGCATATTGCTCTAAGCAGGATTTCATCCCTCTGAGACAAAGAGTCTTGCCGCTCTTCCCTTGATCAGATCGGATGCTGTGCTAAATATCATAACAAGTGTAGAAGAGGAACTTAGGCAGAGCGCTTACTTCACTTTCTGAGTATAAAAACACTGATAAGAGAAAGCAGTGAGGTGAAACTGTGACCAGTGTTGTCATGGTGCTCAAGTATTTTAAATGCAGGCAGAATCAGCAGGAAAGGCCACGCCTCTTCCTGCTGAGCCATGTCAGGGACAGGTGCAGCTGTGTGTGTGTGTAGTCAGCAGGATCTGCAATCACAGAACCAGTCATAAAAAGAAAAAGAAAGGAGGGGTCTATGCTGAACTGTGTGTGTGTACGCCTTTATAAAGAATAGGCGGGCCCAGGCCGAGCCCTGTTAAGCCTCATATTAAACACACAGATCTGTACTTCCCATGATCTCATCGAAAAGCTTTCCAAATCTCTTTTCCCCCTCTGAGACTCGCTCATCTACCCTTCAAGCTTCCTTCCCCACCTCTCTTTGCTCATTCCTTTCTCTTATAGCCTCTTATATCGTCGTTTTCTCCTTATCTTAGTCCTTCCTTCAGTTTATTTATGTAGCTCACTAACATGTACAGCATTCAGCACCGTCTGTCTTTAAACTCTTCGATGAAAAAAGGGAAAAACTTCACTCCTCGAAAAAGAAGAAACCTCAACTAAAAGGAAAACATGAAAAAGACTTCAAGAAGAGCAGAGCAGAGGAGTCTCTTAAATCCGTTCTAGAATATGCCCTCACTAAGCAAGCTAAAAACACATTTTGGCCCCCTGGCATTTGAAAGCTGAGCTCTTTGAAAACAGTCTCCATTTAGGAAAGTGCAGGGATGAATGTGAAAATGCTGACCTTGACTGACTGCAGACCTTTGTGTCAGTAAAATCAAGGACACAGGTCGACTCTGACTCTGATTTTAAACATAAATACTTCTAGTTACACAATGCAGCTCCATTAAGCCATTTCCATGATGATTTTGGGGGCTTTTACTATAATACTGTGTCAAGGTTGACTGCAACAGCTGACGAGTTCCTGCCGGATTAATGTGCCGTATTCATCACATGCAATTCACAGTTTTCTAATTGTTCAACTATTAAACAGTCAAAAGTGTCACAGCTTCCATAAACGACTTGTGCATCGTTCTTATGCATGTAAGCATGTGTCCACCTGCCACAGAGGCAACAAGTCTGATAACATATGTGGCAGAATCTTATTTCCGATCATTTGATGAACAAATATATCTCTCTATGCTGAACCCCACAAAACCCCTATTCATGGCGGTAGTTAACAAAATGCAGTGCAGTGTTGGGTACTTTCATTTGGCTCTGGCTGAAACCGTTTTGCAGAGGTTACCAAAAATAAAGACCCTGCTAAAGAGTAAGCGAACAACAGCTTGGAAAATGGCAGGTTTAGCAAGCGGAGACTACTTATTTACTGAGTCATTATTTAGAGAACTTTACAGGCACGATAAGATTATCAAATCAAATCAAATTCAAATTTTATTTGTCACATACACAGTCATACACAGTACGATATGCAGTGAAATGCTTACACATTTGGATTATTGGATTATTTCCAACTGTCCCTAAGCTGCAGAAAGTTGCAGGTCTTAAAGATTTAATTGAGAAAGGATGTCACTTTCTGTTAAACGACTACTTGATTAACAGATACATGTTTACGGATTAAAAAGGTTTAAGCTGCAATACTATTCTTTGTTCGTTTGCCATTCATAAGAGAAGAAACAAACATGTTCTATTTTCAGCTCACTACACTTGGCTGCATTGCTGTCATGTTTTCTTTTTAAATGAGCTTCCTCCTCTCCCTTTCTGTCTTTGTCTCTTCCTCTTCCTTCTCTTCAACCACCTTACCGACTGCTTGCTTCCTCAATCTCTCCCCTCCCCACCATTTCTTTAATCTAGCTTCATCTCCGTCCCTCCTTCACTTACTTTATTTCCCTCCATCACCCCTTCCTTCCAATCTCCCCCCCCCTCACTTGATACACCTCTCTGCATATTTTCCCACCACACTCTACAATTACACTTAATGCCTCACAAAAAAACATACATGCTGTAATGACAACCAGGACCCTGCAACACACACATGTGGAATATCAGAATGGAATGAAAACAGGAAATCATGTGGTTCGCACACACGCAAACACACACATACACTTGCATACTTACGCCAGCCAAGTTATTCACAGGCACATGCACTCTCTGCACACAGCACTCGTATACCTTGCCAGAACCTGTCACTGTGAGTCCGTGGTGAATTTATAAGGCAGGATGGATTGGAGCTGCAGTGCGGCCTAGACTGCAGGGGGAGTAGCGCACACTAATCTCTCACCAGAGGACCAATTCAACACCAGCTGCTCTCCGTTCTTTCTCCTTTCGCCTCAGACGGGGAGGAAAGAAAAGACTCAAAGTCAGACTATCCAAAAATATCACGCGAAGCCTTTGAAGGGTTCCCACCGTGGCCTTACAGTGCTGCAACATTTCATGACTTTTCCATGACTTCCCTCCAACACCGTCAGAGCTCCTCTGCACACACTAAATATGTAACTCCTTCCTGGTTTGTTAATGTTTTTCTAAAGGAGTGAACAGGCTGCTTTCTATCGCAGGTGCAGTTGAAAAATAACAGGTACTGCTGTGAAAGCACGAGTCAACTCAATCCGTTATATTATACTTTTATATCAAGACTAGTTTTAGATGAAAGACCCCAAAGAACATACTACTACTACTATTACTACTACCACCACCTCTGCTGATGCTTTCCTTGTTTAAACTGTCAAGGTTTTGCAAACTGTGCATTTTTAAGATATAAAATGTAATTGTTAATGGCACATTTATTCTATTTAAAACCTCTTCTTACTGTAAAGTCAAGAGAATTAGTGCATAACTACATATACAAGTTCACCATCCTACCTTATTACAACAAAAAGGCACCTGACAGGACCGGTCAAAGGTGAAAAAAACAGACCATTCAGTCAATAAATGAAGTCTCTCTCTGCTCAGCGCTGCATGTTTTTCTCACATTGCAATTTTTAACCAAAGTGTTTATCTAAAGCTATGAAAAAAGTTCGATTTTATTAAGAAAAGTGTACAAATCTAGGTATTTAAAAAAAGTCGCTTTAGCTAACCAAACACACCGTTTTATTACCAGAAATTAATAAATAAATTAAATCACTCTGATTGGCTGCCCTTTTCAAACAGAAGCTTTGAATACAAAGGTGCGTGCTGCTTCTGTGCTCACAGTCAAAGCTGGTGATCATGAACACATTTTTTTTTTTTAAATAAAGAAACACAAATGTGTATGCCTGGAAATTTTAAAGTCAGGCCCAGTGCTAACAGTATCACATGTATTTCCATCATTATTCTCTGTAAAGCTCTCTAAAATACCAATCAAACCCTGCACTACTGTGAATATTTGATGCAGACCTGTTTAAATAAATATACAAGCTGCAGATCAGGAGGTAGAGTGGGCTGTCAACCAGTCCATTTATCTGAGTTTGAGTATATGTGTGACAGTTAGATAGACAGTGAACATTCAGCCCTGTATAAACGTGACTTGTAGTAGTATTTGAGTGGAAAACTGCTGTATAAGAACAGTCCAAACCTATTAAAACTTTGCTATGTAGTCTGGGTGTACAATCATACGTGCTATTCTGATGTCAGGCTAATAAGTGAATGTATTATTTCACCTGACGTGCTAGTTTATTGTGAGAATAAGGCTTAGAAGTTTTAGCTTGTCCCAAAAAGTTGAGGTTTACTGAACAACAACAAGCGTAGGAAAACCTCCATGGATAATTAATAATATCCAAAGTCAGAGCACCACCTATCACTTCAAACACTGTGGGGAGGCTTTCCTACAATATCTGTAGTTGGATGCTCAGCCGAAGAAGAAGGGAAACAAAAGCAAGAGAAAGCAAGACGAAAGCCTGGCAGAAAAATACAAAGAAATGAGAAGGGATCAGTGACTGCAGAAAAGTAGTGAGTACAGAAGAGAAAGGATAGAGCTGAGAGAAAGAGGGAGAGAAATAAAGCATGGTGTGAGCAGCACTCATGAGCACTGCTCACACCATGTAAGGCTTTATTCAGGAACAATGAAACAAGCCTTGAGAGCAATATCTCTGAGTGTCACATTCTCGCCGTCTCCATGGTTTTAGTATTTCCTGCTTGGCTGTAACTAACTGCTGTCGAGATGAAGGCAGATGCTTGCGTAGGCTGAGCTGTTTGAGAGGAATCGAGGATTAAAAGGGCATTGAGAATCGGCGTAAACACAAGCCAATCAACTTCGGCTGTTGAATGCAGAGTTGGTTCTGCTTCTGCTCGTTAAAGCTTGTGACACCTTTGCTGTTTTGTTTGGATCCTGAGGTATGTTTTTGAAAGTGTGCGAGCACGGGTAAGCGCTGATCCTGCAAACTTACTTACTTCGGGGTATCCCGAGGTTTAAAGAGTTTTAAAGAGCTTTACCATGCTGCCTGAATGTGGAGTGGAAACCAATTAAAAAAATAAAATAAACACAAAGTCTCTAGAAAGTCTATTTCTGTCTGCGCTTCCTGCAGCTGGTGAAACTTCAGAACTTCGGAGTAGGAAGAAGGACGGCAGGAAGTGGATGGATGAGCAACTTTGACTGCATCAGATGTGAATCATCTGATATGACTAAACCTGTTCCGCGGTTCCCAGCGGACGTGCGGCGCACAAAAACCCTGTCTGCAAAGGGAAACAACAAGCAGTTCAGCTGACTCAACTCCACACAGTCACACACCATCTCAGCAGTGTTAATGAGGGAACTCATTAAGCTGTTATTCCACTAATATATAAACCAAATGTCTTGTTTTTATGTCGTTTGAATTATAGAAATAGCACTGTAGAACTGAAGCGATAAGCTGATTTTATAATATTCAATCAATTATTCATTTATGTAAATGAGCAATATTTAAATTAGAATGAAGTGATTATATAATTTGGTCTTTCCTAATTAATATTAATGCAGCAAAGGGTCAACTGCGAGAGCCTACAGACAGAGCCTGTTAAAGTCTGACATAGGGAACGTGGCGTTGTTGCCTGCCCACAGTTGCTATGCATCTGCAAGCCACTTAGCAACCCACCACCATCGCAACTCTTCTTTTTATGCTGTATCTGACATGGTTAATGTCTGTTGTAACTACTGTCATATCCTCTGTACTGTGCGGGTCTTGCTGATCTCTCCTTGCCTCATGCTGTCCTCGTATGCATGTGGAAGGAACAGATTCATACTTCAAAATATAATTAAGAAAGAAAATTCTTCCTTTACTCCAGCAGTCCTGACTGAAAGGTGTGACACATCAGCAGGAAGAACAGGAAAACACTGAGATCCTGACTGTCTATTTAGCTTAAGCTAAATGTTGACACTGACAAATCTAAGCCTACGTTCACACTGCAGGTCTTAATGCTCAATTCCGATTTTTTGATCAAATCCGATTTGTTGTCTGCTTGTTCACACTACAAATAAAATGTGACAGCAAACGCGTTCTAGTGTGAACGCTCAAAGCGGCCCGCATGCGCAAAAGCAGACGCGCCCTGTTTAGACCCAGAGCAAACAGTATTGTTTGACTGATGGCCTTAATATAAAGAATTGTTTCAGACTTTACATTTCCCAATTTTGCTTTAAGTTATAAAGTTATTTTGTTATTTACAAATGGCCTAATAATGATCCTTATTGCTGTTTTAGAGAAGAGCGGTGCTTCAAAGGATAGTTGGAAATTTCTGTCAGAATCTGCAGATTATACAGTACAAATAAAATGTTCACGTTTCTCCAACGTTGTCTTCCCAACAGTTTCACTGGATGGCCAGGAAGCGTTCGCGATGTCTTCTCCAGCACTGATAATTGGCGTCTGTCTTGTGTCAGTGACATAAAAGACGGATTTAATGCGACATGACCGTTCAAACAGCAGTCGCTTTCTAAAACATCAGATATGTATCGGATTCAGTACCACATACGAAAGTGATATTTGAAAATATCAGATTTGTGGTGTTCAAACTGTCATACCATGATCGGCTATGGGTCCCATAGGGTCAAAAAAGTCAGATTTGATGCGCTTTCGCCTGCAGTGTGAACGTAGCCTAATATGTGAACATCACTTATGTTTTGAGCCACCTTGAAACATGTTATTAGTATTTTAGCACTCTGCAGCATATCTGTTAACAACTCTTTCCCCTCCAGTGGGCGGGGCTTTCACTTACACTACGTCTAGTGTTTATCTAATTTATAGACACACAGTGATGACATGGAAGGATATTAAAAAAAATGCTCTTTTTTTACATTTTAATGTACATTTTGTCACCAGAAAAAAATTCAAGATGTTTCTGGCATGTCACCCATCAGTGAGCACTTATTGTTTGGAGAACAGATAAGCAGTCAGACACCAGTCAGAGGAGAAAGATGACAAGGAATGATGATGAAGCTTGTCTCTGTGTTTTATCAAAGAGGGATAGAGAGGGAGAAATTCGATTCAGAGGGAGGAGAGAGTGGATGTGTTGGTGGATGTGTGTGTGTGTCATAGTTAGATTAGCCTTTGGGATGTGGTGTCATACAGGCCAACCTACAAGTGCGAGACAGAAAGAGCAGAACATCTGGCTGTGGCGGGCGAACAGGCGTTCCCCGAGGCTCGGAGGAGGATGAACTAATCCGATCAAAGAGAGAGATGAGATGTACAGACAAACAATCTTATACAACTGGGCTCTATCAGCAATATGGCTGTCTTTCTACATGTCACACTGCAAGATGGTGCTAATAAAATCTTGGGAGTACAACCTCAATATCTGAACATATCAGATTGTGTGATGGATACCTAGTGGCTCTGTGATTTAAAAAGGAAGGACAAATGCATGCAGATCTGCAACACAGGCTCTCATGCTGATTGGTTAGCTTGTACATGTGGGTTGTATACCATCAGAAACAATGGTACCATAAAAATCCACTTATGTCCGTAAAAGTAAAATGCAACCAAATGTATCTCTCCAAGGCTAATTACGAAACCGCAAGGTGTAACATTTAAGGTCTCTGTATGCAGTTACAGGTGCATATTTGCACCATTTCTATTTGATTTCAAGGTGCAGTCCAAGGAGGCAGTCTGTTTTCAAGCAAAAAATACACGAATCTGCTCAGATTTCAAGATTTGATCGCTTAAGCTAAATAAAGCATTAAATACACACTGACAGAATTTATTTTGCATCTGTCAAAATGAGATGGCACAAAGGTTAGTAAGTAAGGATCTTCTTTGTTAGTACTACTAGAAAATAGTTGAAAATGTGCCAGTACATTTCCAACATGAATAAAAATTCATCCATACAGTAAATAGGCAATATATAACATAAACGCACACCCAATTTTTGTACTGTCAAAACCTTCTTCAACACAGCTCCTTGTTTGTGCTGCTGCTATTCTTGTAGGAATTGCAGAGGATGTGTGGCTTGTAACAATCAGCAACACTGGCAACACTTGGTCCCGGTGAGCCTGTGCTCCATAAAACACTTTTTTAGAGCTCAGTTGCTCCTTTGACCGGTATTCTATGAACAAAGCTCAACATAACCAGATTTTCTTTCCCTTTGCTGGATTAAAAAAACCAACTGAAACCCCAGTTGGACATAATGGGTATGACGGTGGTGGTTTTTAACGTCCTTTTCTAAACCGGACTTTCTGCTTCAGGCTCTGTGCGTGCTCACATAAAACGGGGCATTTCACAGGTCATATGATCCTTCTGCAAAAAAATATCCCCGAGTGCCACCAACTCCAATCAGAGACATTATCAGATCTATAAAGAAAATAAAAAACAGAAACAGAAAAACCCAACACAGTACCAAACAACACAAGAGAATAATGCTGCAGGAAATTTTAATCTTGTGATTGAATGCACAGAGCAGTAAAGTTTATATTTTATATATAGTTGCTTGTTGCTTTGAACTTCTGTTAGTTAATTACATTAAGATACATACAAACACACATCACACTCCAGTCCAGTCGCTTTTCTTTCCAAGCTCCCTAGATTATTTTGGACAGTTAACCTGAAATTCTCACAACTCACTAGATGGGCCGTTAGACCTAAAAACCCTTGTAGGTTTTTTTTTTTTTTTAGGTATTTTCCACATTTTAGATGCTAAAGCAAAGAAAAGTTAATGTGCAAAGCTTGAAATACAGCAGACTTTCTTCAAGAAATGACTGATTAAACATCTGAATACTCATCCCTAATATTATTACCACAATGGTTGGCTGCATGCCAAATATCCTTGGGCAAGATACTAACCCCATGTTTGTCTACTGGTGGTGGTCAGAAGGCCCGGTGGCGCCAGTGTCCGGCAGCCTTGCCTCTGTCAGTGCGCCCCAGGGCGGCTGTGGCTACAATGTAGCTTGCCATTGCCAGTGTGTGAATGTGTGTGTGAATGGGTGAATGACTGAATGTAGTGTAAAGCGCTTTGGGGTGCTTAAGGACTGAGTAAAGCGCTATACAAATGCAGGCCATTTACCATTTACCATTTACAATTGATCTACTTGCAATCAACACCATTTATCAGCGTAGCAAAACATTCTGAAAATCTCCGACTGGGTTAGAGTTTCCCTTAGAGTCTCACTTCACATAGCCGTCACTTTAATCTCAGCTGAAATCACATGTGAGCATCTACTGTGTTTACACTACGCGGCATGCCGTGTGTAAAGCAGCATATGGAAATGGATACCACTTATCTGTATTATACGTAACAAGTTAATAAGTGATAATGTTAAAACGCAAAGGGTCAATCTTTGTTTGAGGTTAAAATTGTTTTCAAAAAAGCAAAAGCTTACAGAAAAATGTAGGAATAAGATGTTGCTTTAAGTATTACTGGCACTGACAAAAATGTTCAAGCACAGAAGATGCAGCATAAACTGCATGTAAAGAACCGCCCTTAGGCAGAGCATTGTATTATTAAAAGGAATCTTTGCCAGTTCGGGAGTAGATGGGATTTATTAAAGTTTGCTGGATGTGAGAACTGGAGATTATAGAGAGAAACTTCTGCAAGACTGCCGGCTAGATTAAGGATTAATGAGGGCGTTACAGAAACATGTCTATTCCTCAGACGAGCTTACTTCCCCTCCTTATTTATATATCTCTTTCCTCATTTGCATCCTCCTTCTCGCTGCTATAAATTCTTGGTTTCTGGTTACTCTTTACTACTCTTTACTTCTCGTCTAATCTGAAAAAGGCACGCCACACTGAGCTGTGATCGTGTTCAGCTGACTCATGCCTCCAGATTTTACTCCCACCAGCACCGCATGCAGGTTGCTTAGTTCCCGTGTTCATGTGTGTGCCCCCTTCAGATCACTTAATTCAATAAAAGCACTACGTATGTGCTTAAGTTAGTACAGTTCTTCTCTGCAATGATCCACAACAAAGTCAGTGAACATAACGCTACTGCTGCTCTGATTTGGATTTACTTGCTAACAGTTGGGAGGGTAATCTCCCCACCTGCGCTAATATACAGTATCTCCTGAAACACAGAAGCCAACACTTGATTACATAAATATGAGTACTGAGCGGACCCGTTGCTGTATTAATGCACCTTTTAAGCTTCACTTACAACAGCAATAAGGACAAATTACACATGCCAGCCCTAAGGACATTTTTGTGAAAAATACTGCCTGTTACCCTCCAGTGTGATAATTGACTTCAAGGCATTTGGGGTCAAGATTTGTTGATTCAATTCTGCAGAAAGGCCGCATGACAGGGAATTATACTGAAACCACCATGAACTACTCTTACCGAGATACAGCTGAGTAAACGTCTAACGTATTTCCCGTGAGGTGCTACACATCTGTGTGGAAACAGCTTGTATAAGACCGTGGGTGTAGCGAGCATCTCCTGGATGAGATGCTAAGAAAGCGCAAGCATGCCCAGGAAACTGTCCCAGATTAAAACATAATAAGATCAGTCTTAAAGGCCAAGTCTTAAGATATATAAATATAAACAGAGAAATTATGAGAGAAAAAAATGCCAATCAGAGAGTGAACTGAAATAAAATGCAGTGACCAATGAAATAAAAGGTTTTTTAATGTATTATCTAAATTATCTAATCAGAGGTTTTTGAAGATGGCTGCTAAGTGGCAAGATCGGCTCCTAGAAACACTTTGGAGCTGGTACCTGTGTTTAATCTCACCTACATACTAATAGTTTGTTTACTCTAGTCCGAATCAGTTTATAACTTTTTTCCAGCTTTTCCCCATCATTTGGCTTCTAAAACCCAAATAAACTCTAAGCAAACAAAAATGCGTCACTACAAACCACGTGAGAATGTTCAGTGCTCACTGGCCAGATGTGTCTGGGGTCAGAGCAACAAAAGTAAACAGAAATAAGGTGGAGAACTTATATTAATTTTAGATCTATTTTAGCCCGTACAGATATATAATACCCTTCTGCATCCCAAAAAACAAAGCATACAAAGCTACAGGAAGTTTTTTACCTTAAACTTGCGACGTACATGTGGTAGCTGGTTCAGATCACATTCACATTATTAAAGAACCGCTACACCTACATCCTCCAAAAGGTCTCGATGCAGTTGTTTTGGTCCGCACCCGAGTTTGATTCAAACAAACTAAACACTGCAGGTGTGAAAACACCCTGAAAAGTAGGGGTGGGGGAAAAATCGATACTGTGTAGTATCGTGATATTTTGTTTGCTAATAATGTATCGATACAGGGACAGCAGAAATCGATATTTTGTTACAAACAATTTCTTCATGGACTGGAACATGCTGTGACTTCAGAGCATGTTGATCCTTTTTCTGAGCAAGAATCCTGACATTCCTTCACTGTCCAAATGTGTTTAACTTTTTTTTGGCGGCAATAAACATGACAGTTTACTTATTTTAAGACATGTTTTATTTTAATTAAGTTTAAAACTTTTTTATTTAATGTAAAATTATATTTTGTTTTAATTTACTTTCAAATTCTTCAGTTGCTGAATGGGCTGCACAGTTTTCACAAATTGCATAGTTCAGAATAGCTATAATTGTACCAGATGGTTGCATTCAGTTAAGTTGGACTAGACTGTAATACAAACCGTTCAGTTTGTCAACAATAAAACTGAAATGAGAGAAAGACTGAGTGTGAGACTTTGATATTAGATAAAATGAATATTGATAAAGTTTACCTTTATGTACAGAATCTGAATATCGCAAAATATTTAAAAAAAATTGCAATAATATCGTATCGTGCGTTAAGTATTGTGATAAAATCGTATCGTGAGTTGTATGGTGATTCCCACCTATACTGAAAAGCACCTGTTACTGTGCTAAATGTGCTCGTGCCTCACCTCCATTCCAGGACCCGTTGTGGGGTAATACTGTTACGGTGGCGTCATGGTCATGGCTGTCCAGCGATGTGGTTCCATCAGCATCTGTAACCTCAGGCTCCTGCAGGCTGTCCTCCTCCACAATGTGTAGCTTGTCCTCATCATCGGAGTCTGAGCTGGCCTCCAAGCCATTGTTGAAGTTTGTCACTGCAAGGAAAAAAAAGATTTAGTGTTTTGAAATGATCTAACCACTTGATAACCACATAAACAACTTGTTCTCAACCCCAGCACTGAAAAGCCAGCACCCTGTTGCTGTAATCAGTGTTTGATTCACATGTGGTGAACAGAATAAAGGCAATTAACTTCAGTGTGATTAGCATCTGAGCTGCATGGGGGAAAAGCCTCTATGTGCCCCCTTAATGTCTCCCATTCATACATTTCACATCATAAAAGAAACTTCTTGAATTCAACTTATGCTTCTAGTTTGTGTGTAACAAAACAGAAAGTTGAAATGTATGTGTTGCAAAAATACATAACAGGCCATGCTGACATTAAATCATCTACTTCATTTTTACTGCAAGCACCTGTGATCCTGTATATACATAATGCTGGGCTTACACTGCGATTTTTGGCCCATTTTGAGCCGATTTTTGAGTCGTGCGACCGTTTTTGGCCTTCATCGTGCGTTGTGCATCGTGTAGTATACGTGGGGTAACGAGAAGCGATTACCACCTCACGACCAGCTCCCGATCATCAATCCGTCGTGAGGCTGTCAGTGCAGCTTCTCACTGCGCACGCGCAAACACAAATGTCAGCGAAAGAGACGGAGCAGCACGGCAGTGCAGCGTGTGATCCGGACACAAGCGATGGAGGCAACTATGGCAAGCTCATCCGAGCCTTTTCCATGTGGTCTCACAAAATTATCACAACCACAACAACCGTGAAAATAGTTGGATCTACACAGCTGCCTGATCAATGTTTTTCATGAGAGATTTAGCAAAGTTGATGGCGGTGGTGTGAAAGACAGAGAGGGAGAGCGAGCGACAGAATTTCTGTTATAACCTTCATTTTATGGACGCACAGTGTGAGCACTCAGGTCGCATCAGAGCATCGGGCCGTATAGTGTGAGACCCTGCATCGTGACCTACGAACTTCTAACCCCTGCGAGTCAATCGAGCAGTTTGAGCAGAAGCTGGCTAACGCGACTGAAAAAATCGCAGTGTATGCCCAGCTTAACCCTGCTATCCAGCAGGAAACGCATCACTCCCTGATATGAAACCCTGACTCTGCCTCTGAAGAATATGCTGTATTTTCTTGTCTGTTCACTCTTTTGTTTTTAGCATTTATTGAATTAGACACAAGGGAGGGACTCGCATGCAGGAAACGGTCTGAGGCAAAATCAAACCCTGGCCCCTGCAGCCTCTCCGCCTCCGTGTATGTGGGTCACCTGCTCAACCAGGTAAGCTATAGCAGCACCTGACTCTTGTTTTTCCAGGAAAGCACTGACTGTAATATTTTGACCTTCAAGTTAAGCCTGTAAAATCTGTGAAACGCATTCATAAGTGAAATGACTGTGTGTGTGTGAGTGTGTGTGTGTATATGTGGACGGGTATTAACATCTTTGTGGGGACCAAAAATTGGAAGTTTACTATATTCGTGGGGACCAACAGGCCTCGTGAGGACCAAAATCCCGGTCCCCACAAGTTTGAAGGCATTTTTGAGACTCAAAATGTGGTTTTAGTGTCAGAGTTACAATTAGGTTATGGTTAGGTTTAGGGTTAGGCATTCATTTTTGATGATTAGGGTTAGGGTAAGCAGCTAGGGAAAGCATTATGTCAATGAAATGTCCCCACACTGCTAACATAAAACACAATAAAATGTCAATGCCCACTGAATACAGAAAGAAATCCATTATTTTGAACATGTTTGTATTAAATGTGACAAAACAAATGTATTTTATTTGAGCCACAAATGTTGGTTTTAGTGCCTTCTCTCTGTGAACACTGCAAAAACCTTTTTAATAGACTATATTATCATATCTTAATCTTTAAATCCTGAAATCTGATCCTCAAAATCGTTGCTGCCCTAAAACCTGCATCAACAAAAATAAACCATCGACTTTATGCACGTGCAATTTTCATCTCCAAATACGAGGAGACGATATTAAAAAAGGACAAATGGCAGCCGAGGGTAAAAATAATCACTTGTTTACCAGCCTCTGAAAGCAAATCTATTTCACACTGCGCTGCAGTCGGTGAGTTTGTCTGTAGGATACGACTTCTTAATGGAAGCTCGGTGTGAAAAACGGACCAACTGGACCGATCTGAATGAACTTAAGAGCGAGAAGTGTGCGGGGGGGATTTAACACAAAGCTGTAGATGCTCGAGACACGGATGCATACAAGTAAGTGATGATGAGCGAAATATGCTGCAGTGGCTTTTTAACTGTCAGCATGAAAACACAAACGAGCGTGAGCGAGCACACGAGAGTGTGTATATAAGTGAATAAAGCTGCGTGTAAGTGTGTGCGCTCCACAGGGAAGATGTACGTCTCTGCAGAGGTGCTGAAGACGCCTAATGAGGAGAAGAGCTCGGGCTGTTTGTTCACAGGTGACAGGTGCACACACACACACACATAAAAAATGCACGCACGTCTTCAACCACAAGACAAGCTCTACATGTATAGTTCAGGTTGTGCCGTTACCTCATACCTCTTTGCATGCAAACACTGCACATCAGATCACACACACCTACTGAAACCCACCTACATTTAGCCTATGACACCTACTGAGCTCACACGCTTTATTTAAACACACATAGACTCCAACACCACCCTTCAAGAAGTGAGGTGGTGCTTTCTGGAGACAATTCAGTCACTGCTCCAGGCAGACGAGCAGAGCTGTGAATGCAAAGCCCTGTCTGTGTGTTTATGGTGTGAGGTCGATGCCTGTCTGGATCGATGTAAGAGGCTGGAGAGTCATAAAAAACATTTGCTGGAGCTTCAGTTTATGATGTAACACCAACCAAATGATGGAAATACGAGTACTCAAAACATTTTAAAGGTTGGTGTTAGAAATCCTTGAATGTGTTTATGTTAAAAAGCAATACAGGAATAATTTTCATATGGCATCATGTATCTGTGATGAGCAGAGTAACAACAAAAATGAATAAATATCTCATCTGTACACTGTGATGAAGCTGGTGACCTCAACTATATCTGTAATTATTTAAATCCTCGGGTTAGTCTCCCAAACACTTAATAAAAGATTTAAAGACATATCTATCTGACCAATAGTCTAAAACCCAAACAGACTCAGTAAAACCTACAAACACCCATGTTTGGACTCAACATGCAAGCTGGAGCTTTGTATGTATACACGGATTTGTATCATTGTTCAAAAAAGAGAAAAACCAAATGATCCAGTGATCCGCTATGAGCAAACACTCCAACAGCAGGGAGAAAAAAAGCTCCTTTTAAACTAGGCTCAGGGAGGGCAGCCATCTGTCGCGACCGGTTGTTCTGTGGGAAATGGTTTCTGGATTCCAACCAATTCACCGGACAATTATATCCACGCTCTTTGGTTCTGTCCACCAGTTCAGAAGTTTTGGCGCGAGATATGTGAAGACTTATCAAAGTGTCTGAAATGTAACATTCCAACTTCCCCCTTAGTGTGTTTGTTGGGCAGCTTAGATAATGTCACTTCAGAAAAGAATATAGCCCATATGGTTTTCACTGCTCTATGCATAGCCAAGAAAACAGTCCTCATGAACTGGAAAAATAAAAACAATCTTAATTCTAACCAATATAGAAATTATCTATTAGATTACATTAGTCTTGATACAGCCTCTGCCACCACATCAGATCAATCGCTCTGGGCTCCTCTGATCAGCTCCATCACCTAGTGGGGGTGGGGGGTCATATTTTGGTCTCGCCTTCACTGTTGTGATTGGTGTGGGGGTAGGGTCAGGCTTGGGGCGTCGGGGGGTTCCCCGGGAGCATCTTCCTTGGGGGGCTCAACCCGGGGTAGCGGTCATGGCCAATTAGGGGCTCTGTTGGCTCTTAGGTGACGGCTTCCTCGTGGCTACGTGCAGCGGGGCTAGGGGAGGGTCTGTGCTGACGGACGGGGGTTACTGACCTGGTAGCCTGGCTGCCCCTGGGTGGGTCCGGGACGGGCGTGAGGTTCTGGGGGCGCTCCGGCTCTGGCCTGGGGCCCTGGCCGGGCCTCGGGGGCCTGGGTCCTGGTTGGTGTGTTGCCGGGGTTGTGGGCCGGTGGGTATATGGGGGCCCGCCACTGGCGCAGGGTGCCGCCGGTGCGCCGAGCCAGCTGGGGGGCTCTTCAACTGGTGGGGGGGGGGTTGTCACATCTTGCAGGGGCTTTCCTCTCTCAGGAACTCTCTCTGCAAGAGGGGGAGATACAGGAGAGGTGGAGGAAGATCTCAGCCTGGGCGTCTATTGTCTTATGTAGTCTGGAAGATGAGTGGATGATGGGGTGGGTGCAGTTTTCTCTGTTGTGGGGTTGAGTGGACTGCCCCGGGCTCTGTGGGGCCGGGCGGCGCCGCTGCGCTGGGCCCCGGTTCGGATGGGCCTGGGCCCCCCTTCCCTGGTGGGTCGCGGAGTATGGGGGTGCCTACTGGGGTCAGCGGGGGAGCTGGCCCCAGGGAGGGGTCACTTGCTCCTCCCTTCCTTCCCTCCCCATCTCCAGCTGCCTCCCTCTTCCCGCTCCACCACAACCACCCACACATGCAGGGCCTTGGAGTGGGGGTGTGTCACCAGGGTGCAGAGGAGGTAACCCCCCCCCCTCTGTCCCCTTCTGGCTGCCTCTGCCTCAATTTTATCCCGCAACTTAGACATTCACATTACTCACATTCTCATTACACATAAATATAGGATCTTGGGGGTGGGCACGCTACACGGAATCCCAATTACCATCAGGGTGTACACCTCACCCCCGGCGTCGTTGCCCACCTCTCAATTTTAAATACACGTAGACATTGAGGGCTAGCAGGAGGGACTATGCGCTTACCTGCTGCTCTCTGGCAGGTAGCTCCATGCCCTCCTGGGTTTTAAACGCACCTTAGAACACACATACATCAACACTACAATGAGCGGGTGGAGGGAGGTTAGGAGTCTTCTCTCACCCTCGTTCTCTGCTTTCTGCTGGAGCAGGGGGGCTAGGAGGAGGAGTTGGCCGTCCGACTGGGGTCCGGAGTGTGGGGCCTCCCTGCTGCTGCGGAGTCGGGGCGGTCTGCTTCTCCCCACTGCAGGGAAAAGGGTAACACAACCTGGGTCTGGGTGCAGTTCCCCCCTCCAGGGGCAAGGGTACCTAGACCCGGTTCGTAGAGTACGCTTGGGGAGTGTGATTGTGTGTACAGCGTCTCTTTATGTCTGTCTCCACGTTGGTTGAGTGTGGAGTAAGTGCATATGAGAGCATGAGGGTGGGAATGGATGTTTGTATCTGTGTGTGCCTGTATGTCTGTGTCTGTATGTCAGGTTGGGTATCAGATGCCACCTCTCTGAGGACAGCTCAGGCCCTCCAAGGTTTGGAGGCCTATCTCCCCCCACCACTTCCCCTGCCGGGGGCGGACTCCCTCAGACGTCGGTGCGTTGGTGGTTCTTTGTGTCCGGGGGTGGGCGTCCGGGTACACACCGGCTCACTCCTTGGCGGCTGCTTATCGGGGCCTGGAGCCTGGGGCTCGCTTGGGCCACTTCGGAGGTGGGGTGCCCCCGGCCTCTCGGCCTGGGGCTCGGTCACTCAGGCACAGCTGGCTGCCGGCGGAGCTCACGGGCACGTCACTGCAGCCCCCCCTGGCTTCTGCTCCGTGGCTGCTGGGTGACCCCTCATCTGGGACTCTCCTCAGCTCTTTCTGGGACAGTGGCGCGGCTGCCCCTCTGTTGGTCTTCCTTGGTCTCTTGTGTTCTGGGGGCCTCTGGATGTCTGGGGTTTTGATCTCCTCCATACCTGCTTCATGCCCTGGAGGACGGGGCAGTGGCCCCCCACACCCTCTAGCAGATCATTACATGAGGGAACCTTTTAAGAAAACAAGCGCGTCCATGCTCACAGGTGTACACACGGGTGATCACACACACAAACTACACCCTTTTTGGCTCCTACCTCAATGCACACTGTGCTGTCGATCTTACGTGCTGCACAATAATGTTTAATATTTAGTATTTACTGTCATATTCCCATATATCATTGTGATGTGGTTTATTGTATTACTCTCGTTTTCTTCTGCTTGTTTTCTTTTTTCTTTCTCAACAGGTGATCCAGGTGATCGATATATGTATTTTTTTTTTTTTTTTTTTTTTCTCTGCTTATTCTGTTGGTTTTTGTTTTTTGCCCTTCTCCCCCGTCCCTCTTCTCAACTGTTTTTCTTCCCCTCTTTCTTTCTCCCTTTTCTTTCCCCCAGTCAAGTCTGTCCCGTATTCAGCAAGTGAAAATAAAATAAAGAATAAAAGGTGAATCAAATGGACCATTACGGCAAAGCTGGGATGGTCAATTTGGTAAAGAAAATCCGTTGGGCATCTTTCTTCGCCTTTAGACAATAATTCTGATGGCAAAAGAACCAAACGGGACAGGCAAAAAAAGAAAAAAAAAAAAAAAAAAAAAAAAAAAAAAAAAAGGAAATGGTTTCTGGATAGTGAAAGCATCAAAGTGTGAAAGTGATCACTGTTAAAATTCATTGAAGCTGTTTATAAATAAACTGCAGTGCCCATTTCCTGTGTTCGATTTATCACTGAGGGTTTTTTAGTGTTTGGGTGGTCATTATTGTGTAGCTATAGCAGTGTTGGGTAAGTTACTTTATAAAAGTAATTAATTACTAATTACTAATTACTTCGTCAATATTGTATTTAAAATACTTATCTAACTACTGTGTCAGAAAAGTAACTTAATTACTAGTCATTTAACTAAATACTTCTTAAAATCCCTATAAACCTTGAGTGGGCAAACAATAGAAATTAAACTCTTTAAATAATAAATAACTTTTTTTTAAAGACGGAGACTTTACAGTACGCAGCGGTAGCATCTCTTCCACAATGTAGCCTGCAATCATTTTTTAAGCTCACCTTCAGACGCTTTCTTTGCTGCTGAAGTAAAATCGGTATTTGCCTGCTTAGCAGGAGTTGCCGCGGTGTTATCCGTGGATGAACAAGGATCACTCAGACGTGTTCGTCTATGCTCTCGTGTTCAGTAGATAGTTTTTTCTCCCCAGGACATAGCTTACATATTACTGTAATATTCTTGTCTGCTTGTTTCAGAAAAGCCACTCGCTTCAGCCGAGTCCGACATCTTCCGCTTTAGAATACGACTATGCAGCAAACTGGCGCGAAATGATGCACACCTGCACTACAGCTACGTTAAAGCGGCAGAGTTTACTTTTACGTTTAGAAGACAAATTATTGAAATGAAATAATGATATTCAGCTAGTTTCATTATTTTACAATGTAACGCAAGTACATTGTAAGTAACTGTAATTACAATACCTAAAAATGAACAGTAATTAGTTACTCTACTTTTTCAGTGGAAAAGTAATTTAATTACAGTAACGCGTTAATTAGTAATGCATTACACCCAACACTGAGCTATAGTCCCACTTACTCACCAAGAGCTCATCATGAGTATATTACTTGTAGCACTTCACTTCCCATTCACAGTACTCAAGTCTCTCAACAGTATATAAAACATGGACGTCGACCAATGGTTGAGGACTTGTGACAAGACGGTGGGGTGAAAAATGAAGTAAAAGACCAAAGAAATAAGCTTCATGGATATACCTCATACTGGATATGAGGGTATATTATTTGTGAGATAATGCAAGTAAAATGTTCCAAAAGGTACCAACAGCACAAATACAGTTTTAATGCTGTTAAGGTGGACATTTTAACATAGGAGTCTATCGGGACTGACTGAACCAGCCTCTAGTGGCCACTCAAGACACTGCAGTTATTAGCATGTCAATGCAGGTCTAGCTCTTTGGTCCTAAAAGATATTTTTTATCGGTCGTCCAAGTTAAACAGACAAAACTGTTACCAAATTTAAAATTATTGATTAAAAAAAATGTCGGTTTAGCTACTTGCTGTCTTGCCGCTCAGTCTTATAAAAATAATGCTTTCTTTCCTGACCTCAAACTCAGCGACTTTAAACACATTGTTGTCATTTAATCTAATCTTAGCATCAAAATATGATTAGTCTTATACAGTGTGACCAAAAACCTTAATGGTATTTTAGGTGAACCACTGTGGTTTGGCTAGATGCAGATTAATAATGTGTTTAAGTACCACACCGCAGGCATTCAGCGTAAACACACCACCGTAGGCAGCAAGTTCCTACATAAAAAGTCAACAAACTGTGTCTCTCTTCATTTAAACCAAAAGTCACATTATTAACCAGGCAGGCTTGTGACAGTTCCGATAATAGAAAGCTCTTCTTCTTTCCTACACACCAGAGGCTGCCTGTTGCAAAATGGTTAGGAATTCTTAACAGAACTGGCTGGAGGGAAGCGCGAGCAGCTGAGCCCCTGATAAAACTGCTTAAGCATCACATACATAAATTCTTTTTCCTGGATTTTAGTCAGCGCGTTGAATTTAACAGAATTAATCTTGGGAGCACCATGGTGAAGGTGACAAATCATGTGCATTAGCAGATGAAAATGTAGTTTCTTAAACTGCATTCCTAAATCTAACTCTGTACTTTGTTTCTGGTGTCTAGTTAGCACGCTAACTCAGTGATGAGCGATGCTAGGTCACAGTAAGGTTAAACCCCCACGCAGGGCTCCTTCTATGGCTCCATCGTGGCTATGTGTGCACCTCTGGGAGAATGTAATTCATTATTACTGCCAGAAGGGGAGCACTTGTGCTTGTTTAATGGTGACTGTTTCACAATCACCATTAAACAACAGAAATAGAAAACGGATGCAAATGAATGTAAATGAGATCCAGTGCACACTCTGTCAGATAAAGCGACACTGTCACAAGTCTGCAACACTCTCACAGTCAAGTGAGAGCGGTTTGAGGTGGGAGGGGATCAAATAAAATACAGCTGACAGAAAAGTCGAGTAGTTCTCAGTGCACATCCCTGATATGGAGAGGAGTGATCTTGTCGACGTTCATTTAATTGCACTGATAAAAATTTAAAAAAGAAAAAGAAAAACACCCTCTCTGTCAGGTACCGTCTCGAAGTGCTGCCGTAACAGACATGTCTCATTTCATGTAATTAAGGTACACTTTAATACACTTTTCCCTGTTTGCCCAAATAATTTTTGGGTATTTACCAAGACGAAATAAGAACACAACACACTTTAAAGGAGGTACAACTCTGCACTGAGAAAGCTGAACTCAGCACCTTAAATCTGCATGATGTGTGTGGTTAAATATGATTAGTTTAAGGATTTGTGATGTGAGACGTTTACATCCTTATGCAATGTTGAAAGGCAGACCTGCCTTTCGCTGTGGTCCAACAATTGCTCTGAAGACACCTTAATGAAAACCTATAACCAAACAGCAGCTGAGCGGAGCACGCCCTGAATACAAATGATCCTGAGAGTCATAATTCTTGCAGGCCCTGTTCCTCCTCTGCTGTATTTTACATAGTTTTGTTACAAAGTCAACAGACAGGGGGCAGCACTGAGCAGAGCAGGACAGACAAAAACATAATAGGTAAGCCAGAGAGGGTTATTGTGTAGGAGAAAGAGAGAGACACAGAGACCTGTCCACATCATCATGACAATGCGTCAAGTGAACTGTTAATCCCCCATCTGGAGCTCTGTGAAGAGGAGAGGCCGGCTAAGAGAGGAAGAGAAAAGTCTAGACAAAAGCATTCCTCCCTTCCTGCCATCCATCTCTCTGATTAAATCTGTTTCATAACAGGCTCCTTCATTACTACTCCAAACTAATGTTTTTTTCTGATTTTGTTTTCTGCCACTTTGAGTTTAAAAACTAGCACAAAAATACATGATTTTTTTCCTGCTTTCTTTCTGTTCATGAATGAAATCATTTTTCTTTATGAAATGCAATGGACTCTTTGCAGAAGGCCACATAATCAAAATATCAACTTCATGTACCATATGATTCAGCTTAGCTTAACATCAGTGAATTAATAAATAGGTAATAATAATGTGGAGAGCAAGTGCAAGGTTTTCATCCTTTCTCACCTTATTCAAGCACATTTTCTAAGCTTACACGTTGTTGTAAGATATATATGAAACAGGTTAAGAGTCATATATTGATATTATGGCCTATATTCAATAACAGATAGGACTGCGTGCCACCACTGAATAAAAAGACCAGCTTTAATTTCAATAGCACTCTGCTGGCACAGTGAGGTACACACAAAGATGTGGAAACAACATGTCACAGGTTGGAATTTATAATATCTTGGAATTTATGTTTGCAGTTTTAAATTATTTATCCATGAGATATTCTCACTGAAATATAAAAAACATATTTGAAATAAGAATTGAACAAAAAAGGCTGCAGATGGTTAAAAACAATAAATAATAGACTTTAAGAACAAACAGCTGCTCTAAGAAATCACTACTATAAATACACAGTTTCCCTCACTGTCACCTCTGCAGCTACTGCCCTTTATACAAAGCCTTCTATTTATCGTTCAGCAACTGAAAAAATAGTAAATGAAAAATTTCTCCCAACATTTGCTTTACGGAAAACATACGCAAAGCAAAAAACATCAACAGTTCACTGAGTGATCAGCAACTGATTTCCTCAGTTTTAGCATCAGGCAGCCAAACCCACATCAAGACACGTGACCATGGAGAGGAAATCATGTTTGCCTGACACACCACAACATAACCCGAAGTGGACCACATGGTCTGGTATCTGGGTTAAAGGTCAGCTGCTGTGCAGGGACAGAAGGGGGAGGGAGAGCAAAAGCTAGAAATAGACTACTATCAGTCTGCATATGTGATTTATCAGTACTATGCTATTTATCAGTACTATATAAGTATGTGCATGTATGTGAGGTTGTACTAACTAAGTTACGTAGTTTAACAAGTCCTCTAATTAAATGATCCTTCCTGAAATAACTCTTGTAAGGACTTCTGATATGATAAATAGGGTCATTTCCACTGTAAATGTACAATCATGCCTGACTCATGTCTGAAGCTATTCTTCAGTTTCAGTTTCACTCAATTTATTTTCGTTTTCACTCGCTGTTTGGCTGGTATAAGTTTGATTACTAAGTTAGGATTAGGGAAAATTTACTCGAGTTCTACTGCAGGTGAAAATCCCTCCTTATGCTGTTAAACAACTATGAGAAATTCCCATTTTCTAGGTTACTAAAGTCTAAAGGTGATAACATCAGAGCTCATTGTACTTGCACGTATTCACACAGCCACTAGCTGTCAATTAACGCTAAAACTAAATTAGAGGTTGTAATAAAAGCTTGCTCAATTGACCTGTGAGGTCATTTTTCTAGGAGAAGGCTACTGTTACATATTACAATTCATTCTGAGGGGACATGAATGTCTGTAAAAAACTTTGATCAGTTTCACTAAAACCACACACATCAACCTCATGATAATACTAGAGAAAAATCCATACGATCGTTTGTACAGAGGTTACCAGACACCATATCTTTATTGGTTTAAACGGTCACTACAGCCCACAAAATCGCAGACCCCAAAACATTTGAGTCTGGAACAGTCATAAACCGACTGACCCACTGCGTCTTTAGATCTTCCCTTAGCTAAACAAATGAATCAACGTGTCTTGGCATATATTTAAGTTGAATACTACTATATTACTCATTATTGTCAACACATGACTAAAGACTAAAGACTCCAGCTGAGCAAGTACTACTGGGGATGAATGAAAAAAAAAATCACTTTTTAAAAAAGTCCCAACTAAAGAAAGATGTGTGAGCAAAACATCACACTGTGACAAAACCGCAGCTAGTTTGCTTGGTGGGTGTGTGTGTGTGCATGTGTGTGTGTGTATTGAACCAGTGCAGCTGTGCAGCTTGGGATCTTTGCCAAACCTCTAACAGACAATTACCCCACTGTGTGTGTGTGCGTGTGTGTGCGTGTGTGTGTGTGTGTGTGTGTGTGTGTGAGAGAGAGAGAGACAGCCAAAGAGGAGTGTACATCACTAAAGCTGCCTGTCTGCTACTAGATGTGACCAGACTTTAACATGGTGAGCAGCTGCAGAGAGAGGCAGCCCACTTAAAGGTGCAGTCACACATTTTCTTTCCTTTGTAGTCGACAACTATGGTAGTTTATGTGAGAGACAATCTATATTTAAACTCTAACTGAGGATGACATAGAAGATACCTATATAAAATTATTTTTTCCAATAAATGCTCAGGGTTCATAATTTATAACATTCAGTGGCGTGTGTTGGAAAGCTGCAACATGCAGCTGGCCTGCCTAGATCCTAGCATGCACACCTATCTTGTCATCTCTGTTATTTTATCTCCACAGCAATGCGAGTCATTCATAATGAGAAGCTCAACAGTATCATCCAGCTCACCACAACAAAAAGGAAACACGCCTTGGTGCACTATTCAGGTGTTGCTGTTGATAAATCACTTACTGAATTAAGTTCTTAAGGCAGCAACAAATTAGCAAATGCAAATATGAAAATCAGGCACCCCCCCCCCCCAAAAAAAAAAAAAAAAAAGACAGCCCACAAATCGTGATGGACCCGACTGTAATCTGATAGCTGATTATTTTTGTCCAATCATCCGACCACTGCTATAAAAGATTAGACCGCTTAACAGATGCACGTAGCTATCGTGAAATCATCCACTGCTTTCTGAAATCCTGTTCTGAAGCCTCGAGATGAGCGATTCTGCAGCCGCCATCTTGGTTGCAAAAGAACGAATATGACAATAAGGGGCAGGTCTGACATTCAAGAGTTGCTAGCCAATGAAAGTACCACAGAGTCAAACGGCCAAGACTTACAAAACAAACTTACTTTTTTATTCAGTAGAATTCAAAACAAGTATTTGAGCTCAGCAGAAAAGTGTTCACAGAGGTGAAGCCACAAAGCTGTTTTCCCACAGACTTCTATAGGACTCCAAGTACTACTTTGTTTCTACAAATCCTGGTTTTTGAACAGCAAGTTTGCTCAGAGTACAGGTTTCTGGCATGGTTACACTTAACTTCCAAGATGCACAAAGAGGAACATAAAATCTAAACAGACTGAAGCTCCAGCAACACTTGTAGCATAAGGAACAACTTTTATTGCTTGACCAAGCAGTAAAAGTTGCTGCTGGTAGAATAAACCAAGCTAAGATTTGGGCTAACTGACAATATTTCACTTTAATATGCAACAATTTCTAGCCATAACATTTAAGCAATGAAATCTGCAGCAAAGGAAAGACTGAATAGAAGAAAATATAAGGTACCATTTCTATAAATCCCATCAACTCTTGCTGAAAAGAGGTTGTTATTTTCCTGACTTTGTTTACTGAAAAGAATGAACATGAAGTGCTTTGTCTGGTTTTCAGCATGCTGCATGCCTATAAGGGCTTTCCAGGCTACAAAGTGGTTATAGCAAAGTCAAAACAGTCATCACTTTATGACTGGAAGTAGTTAACTATGTAGCACTGAGTCATGTTCCTGAAGTCTCTGTTAAAGACGGGCATCATGAGGTAAGACTGTGGCTGCGTCATCGACACAGACAGATGGAGGTGAGGCGCGGTCGCGTATTTCCCTGGCACACAACGGCGAGTTTCCATGCCCACCTTGCTTTAACACAGCTGACAACCTCTGGACAAGCATGCGCTGTACAACTCTAAACACAGCAGCTCCACACACATACTCAGGAAAGCCCCTCTGGCTCCAGCCAGCAATGTAAGTCACAAGCCAGGGACTCTCCCACCCTCCTCCCCCCAAAAGAGATAGAGCATCTGCCACTTGTATGTTCGTATATGTGTGTTTATTACTGTGACAGAGAGAGGGAGGCAACCTTTAAGGGCTTGGGTGTGATTAATAACCATTCAGTGAATCTCTATAAGTCACTGAGGGCTAACCTGCATTGAGAACTGTACATGAGAACGTCTATGTAGAGTAATCAGGACTGTCCAGCTGCTTCCTGCACTGCCCAGGTGCTCAATCAGACATTTTTCTCTTTCTTTGACAAGTTGGCTCCTCAGTAAGCACGAAGTAAAGAAAAGCTGCACGACCTCTGTATTCTGCACAAGGCCTACAGCTTACACAGAGAGAACAGCCTGGGACTTTAAATGGGATACAGGCTGAGCTCATATTTAGAAGGCTTGACTAGTTTTGGTAAACGGCTACTTTTCTGACACTGTGTCCTAAATCTAATTTCACATTGAACCAAATAAGTCATGTGCACTACCTTCCTTTAACATATCCGTAAAATGACATCTGCATGATTCTGAATTCTCAATTTACCACTTACTATTGTAGAAACTATTACCTGTGCTTTCAGTCTTTATGATAAGCTAAAGTAAGGATGGCTGGGCTCTGTATAGCATGGCATCTTCTAACCCAGTGGTTCTCAAACTTTTTTCTAGCATTCTCCATTTCAGAAGCCAAAAAAGTTCACAGTGTGACTCAATCTCAAGTGGGTTGTACCAGTAAAACTATTGCGTAACCTACAAGAAAAAGACTTCTACATGTTCCATAAAATACAAGTAAATTAAAAAATATTTACATATCTTCAGAGAACAAAACAGATGATCACCAGCCTCACCTTAATTGAAAATTAAATCAGTCATTGCAAAAACTTTTACTGAAGATCACATCAGCCTATCCTCTCTTATTTTGGTGTGGTATGGCAGATTATTGGTTATGTCTTTGTTAAGATTCATGTTCTACGAACACTCTCCATTCTTGATCATATATCATGAACTTGCAACACAATTATGGTTTATGGTGACATATGTCCAAAATAATACCCTCTTTCTCTGCACAATCCACAAACCATCCAGTAAAGCTGAGTGAACAACTTAGAGGGTTGTTTCTGGCCTGTGTAGGGACGTGCGACACCCCAACTTAAAAGTATATGTTAGAAAATGCTAGCATCTTCTCAGGACCCTAATGCTAAGTCCTTACAATATAACAGAGAAAAAAACCTATGATTCAGGTTGAGCGTGCTGTTGGCAAAAGCTGTAGTTAACGTCATACAAAGTGCAGTAAATGGAAAACAGCTAAATCAAATCAATATTTGATGTGACCTTCCTTCACCTTGGAAATAGCACTAGCTCTCTCTAGTACACTGTTTTCAAGATATCTGACCAGTAGAGAAAGAAATGTGTCTGCAACAGTAAAAATCTGGTTTGTAACATATATAATCAAAACTTCAAAATTAATTTCAGTATTTAATGATGGACACAATAGCTCGCCACAGACCAAACAACTTAATGAATGCATAAAAAAGGAAAGTACCAGTTTTTTTTATCTATTATTTACCATTACAGTCTTAGCAGGTTACTGAAAATGTTCAGAGAGTGAGGGAGTGAGAGTTGACTACCTGATCTACCTCTTCTTGTCTTTCTGAGTGAGAGAATCATCACGAATCTAGGTTAGTCCCACTGAGATCAAGGATCCTCTTTACAAGGTAGACCTTTTAGCACAGCTCCATGAGTGTGAAGTGTGAGCGATTGATTTTAAAAGTTTCATTGCACTCTGGAGGCAAAGGAAAATCTATGAGAAATTCACATTTCAGTGTCACAGCAGAGGTCTAAAGCACGTAGAAATGTTTTGGTTGCGTGGCTATGAGATTCTGTTTGAGAACGTTTGAGGAAATCAGGATGCGTAAGGAGATTTAATCCATGAAGAAACCTTGGTATGGGATGTTAGTCCTTTTAACTGTTCAATTAGTACAATATGAAAAAAATTGACCAATGAAAAAACGTAAGATGCATAGTCTGTCCTTATTACTGGTAAAAATAGCAGTCAATGGTCAACCATTACTTTGTGTCCAACCAAAGTTTCTCATTATCACTGTGATCCATTAAGCTCCTGACAAAACTGATTATATGTACCTGAGTATACAGGTCCTAGCCCATAATTCATGTGGAAATGAAAAGTGTAATACATCATATCCAATAACAGAAAACTCGCAGTGCTGTTATCAGTCAACTGCACCATGTTCTAACAGCAAACTAGAGGACGGAGCTTAAAATCCAATGTCATATCGGAAAAAGCCTTTTAAAAAAAAGTCAAGTACTCGACCAAAATCAAATTCTAACATTCACATTAATCATACAAGAGGTACAAACTCACAAGAGAGATAAAATCCCAAATAACAAGTTTAGCCATAACAAATGATTCATAACTCTAATCATAACCACGTTACCGTTTTTCAGAGTGCATTTTGAATATTTGGCATTTAGAAAACTTGCACACTCTTCATAAAGAAGACACATACCGACTTTGAGTGACTCTTATACTTTAATCTCGTAATCTTCCGAGATGATGTTGGGTGGCTTATGTGGTACAAACCATGGGTGATGTCATTTCCCCTGAAGCTACCATTTATTGTAAAGTATATCTCACTAGTGACTGACGGAAGCAACACATGATCGTAATTTAAATAAAGCATTGGAGGACTTTAGTAGTTAAGAAACGTATTAATACATTTGTTTAAAATTGTTTAATATTGTTGTGCTTGAACACAGTTCCATATTTGGGGTGGTGAGCAGTGAGATAAATTAAACTGGTGCCTCAGTTTTTGATTAGTCCTCACACCAAGAAGGCCCTGGGGTTTTTTGATTTTTTTTCTGGGAGCTCCCCTTTATCACTTTATCACTCTTTATCGAAAAATATGGTAATTTAATAAGAGCTATCTTGGCCTCAGAAGAAAACAAAGGCTAACAGGATAATGATAAAGGATATTCTAAATCTCAAAAGTTTCACTTACTGGTTAAAATAAATAAACAAATAAAAATAGTCTTTCAGTCCACTGTGTGCATTTATCTGACAAATATATATGTAAAGGAATATTAAAATTTAGATATAAACAAATGTGGCTAATTAAATTGGCCCAGGCAGATTCAGACCGTGTGATTATAAGTGTAAAATTCAAACATGGACAACTGGAACATCGGGCACAAGTAAATCTTTTTGGGTCATCATCTGTGTCTACTGTTACATTTAAGTATTCAGACAATGAAATTATTTTTGTAAGTTTGCCGCTGATTTCAAATCCACTGTGGTAGCGTGCAAACAATCAAGTTGTGAATGAAGTGCAGATGTTTAGCTTTAATTTAACAGGTTTAACAAAAGTACATTAACTGTTTAGGAATCACAGGCACAACTATATATCTAACTATACCTAACTAACTTGGGGTGTGCACACAGAAAGCAGTTACCAAGGACAAGTAGTATTAGTTGTTATACTTTTTTTTGTCCAGTGCATGCCAGCTATAAGAGTGATTAATATATGTCTTTATCTTTTTAGTGCCACCTGGTGCAATACACTACTACTGCCAGGAGGTGTTGGTAATGTACCTAGAAGCTGTTTGTCAGACACAGCAAACACAGCAGAAGAACAAAACATGCTAACATATGTAAACCCAGTAGAAACCAAAAATTATATTGCTATTGTGCTATTATTTAAGTAAATAACAAACTAAATCCACTGGGCTGGACTTCTCTGAGAAGTCAGAAATTAATGAAACCACTAAAGTTAATTTTTCTGTTCTGCCTTTTTTTGCTTTTTTGTTCCGCCTCACTAAATTAGAAAATTCATTGACAACAACAATAATTATATTTTAGCATAACAAATATAATTATGATTAAAAAGATTGTGCTTACTGTTGGATTTTGGTAATTACCAATATTTTTAATTTAGGGTAGCTGTGGAATAAATCACTGGGCGGTATACGTGCATTACATATACACACCAACACAACCGTACATAAATAATACAAATAAATGATACAAATAAAATGAAATGATGACAAATGTGAATGATCAAATCGTGAATTTTAATATGCATCAGGCTAATGAGCTGCCCAGTGGTACATGCTGAATTTCTGCAGTGTATGTGTGTAATGAGTCATGCTCCACAGGGGGTGGCAGTGCACCGGGGCATTACGTAACATTCTCAGCTCAGATCTCAGTGCTGCTATAGCTGCCTGGAAAAACCAGCAGTTTGACTGCACCTCTGCTCTACATCATAATCTGTCTAATCAAGTACAGTTCATCGGTGAGTCATATCAACACTAATGGGTGATGAGGTATGCACCGAAGCTGCTCTGGAGGAAGATTTTTAGATAAAAGTCTTCCAGTCTCATCAGTCTCCCTAAAGTGAGGCTTCAAGTCGAGAATGTCATTTGAGCAATCTGTTTCTGAGTGTCACTGTTAGGTCAGATTAGCTTAAAAAAAAATGAAATCAACAAGTAAAAAAAAAAAAAAAAGCAGTAAACAAGCACTCTGTTTATAGAAGGCCAGAGTCAACAACAGCAAGTCATCTTCTTGTTTTACAAAGAATGCTTTGAAATGTGGAACCGGCAAACCTAATGACGCAACTCAGATGGAAACCGCCTGAGAACTAGTGTTGCTATTTAAAGGACATTTCACAAACCGCAAAAAGGCAATAACTATGATGTGCATACAGCGTAAAAAGCATATTCGGAATGTTTCTTTAATACAAATTTCCATTTTTTTTCGAATAAAACTGTCTATTTAAAAACACTTAATAAAGTGTTCCATGTCATAACATTAGCTCTTTGTCCAATCAAATCCACCTCAAAACTGACAGCTGTGCACCATCAATGTCATCAAACATATTGAAAATGTATTTTTTGCAATCTGCAATTAACCCTCCAAAACTCTATTTGTTATACTGGCGTTATTATGCCACAGTGTTCAGCTGAGTCACATTCTCCAAACAATACCAACAGCCCCAAGCTGAGCCGAAACATATTAAGCAACAGTTAGATGATCATAAGACTGCACTGCAAAAAAGGCAGAAGACCCGAGAAGAGACAGAGTTTCTACACTAGACTGGGAAACACTTTTAAAGATCAGTCCCATGGACCAAAGGACTCATACATCAAGTAAACATAAATACAGTTTATATCAACACAATAAAACGTGGCCTATGTGCTTGTTGACTCTTCTTTTATTGTGTATGTTTTGGGCAAATATCTTCATTCAATAGCCTTCCACTGATGCATGCAAATAATAAACAAAATAATTATTTAAAAAGTATACCAACCTATGTAAATAGGTTAAATAAATTACTGTAAATGACCTGAAGCAGAAGCTTTAGCATCTCTTTAATGTTTCTAAATAAGGAAGCTCATAAGTATTATTTCTGTTTAAAATGAAAATGATTATTTTAATGTATTTTTTTGACATTTGAGAACACTTTGAGAACTTTGGGAGTCTGGGATTGTAGTAAAATAGCCGCTGAAGATAGACAACAGTTGAATTAATGGTGCAGGAAAGCACAAAGAGCCTGTTCCTCACCGTCAAGTCAAACTCTCTTCTCGTGTGAATGTGTCACATAGAGAGGTGAAACAATACGCTTAATAACTGAAGGTTTTCAACTGAAAGGTCTTTTCTGATGCCAGACTGAAGGCGTTTCTCCACATGTGACCCGGCCTTCTGACCTCTGATCCTACAGGGGGGGATGCGAGACAAAAGAAACTGTGCTTTTGTAAGTGCAGCTTCACAGTGAAAGCAAAGCTGGATTTGGAGATTTGCCCCAAGTCCCACTGAGCCTGTAAGTCGGTAAAAAGTGATCCACAGCCTAGATGCGTGCCTGACATTCACCTGCCATACTAGCTTACCGCTGCCTGCCTAACAAACTCAGAGTCCAGACTGTTTGACGGGTGTACATTCAGCAGGATTTAACTCACCCTGACAACAACTGGGTCACATGCTAACATGACGCGATTGGGAATTCACTCCAATACATGCATTTAAATATACAGTATAAACACAGCTTTGACCTACATATCACACATACACTCCAACCAACTCACACTTTTGCTACAGAGGTGCGCATTCACCATTTGTGACAAATGTAACCTGAACGCGCTTACAATAAGCAGCCCTTCACATTCAGGAAGCAACATATTGGGAAGTGGGGGGTTTGCGTGGTGAGTGGTCACTTCCTGTTTACCTTAGTACCTCCCCCCTCGAGTCTTCCTCTATATACCCAGTCCTCTACTCTCAGCTCTGCTCTGCCTTCACTCCTTAAATCAGCAGCTGCTTTCTGTTTTAGCCACACAAGGCATCAACATTTTGGTTTAACTGATGTAACAACGAAGCGAATAAAGTATCTGCAGGACTGTGCATTATGGAGATGAGTTGGGCAAACTAGATCCAGGCCAGAGCTTTTAGAAATGCTGTCCAGGTACTTTTAACTGCACAAGAACACCAAACTGACATTTTGCTCCTTTTCTTTTTCAATCCTAAATTCAGAAAGAAGCAATAATTGATGATTACATCTCTGGGACATTTCTACTGTTGTTTTCAGTCTTCTGCTTCAGTGACAATGATACTTCAGCATATCTATCTGCTGGTAGCAAAGCAACAACAATGCTCCCCCTTTCTCAAAATTAAATTAAACCTTGCACTTAAATCTCACTTGCTGGTCCATCATAAACTCCTTAATGTGACTGAATCTGATATGAAAGCTGACAAATATACTGTATTTTCTCTTGTCCCTTTGTTGCAGATTTCCAGTCTGGCTCAGGCTAAGCTTCAGTGCCCACCCACTGTATTGGACTGGTCCGTGGCTTTACAAAACATAATCCAATAGCATGCTTGCTAACAGCTTCCCAGCTGATCCTCTCTTCTATTTTTGTTGTTTCAGTGCAGTCTTAAACATCGCAGTATAAATGTAATATAAATGTAATGAGCTGTAATGACAAAGAGGCTATGCTTCTGTTTTGATGAGTAAAAATCCAGTATGTCGCACTTGTAATTGGGTTTGTATGTCTGTGTGATGCACCAACATAGCTTACAGCTGCAGTATGCTAACCAAATATGGTAACGTCTGTCTTTATCTTAAAAAATTCAAATGCTGTCAAGATGGGTGAGGTCATGGGGGCTGTGCTCATCTTTTATATGCAGTCCGTGATCAGGGTCCATTCCACTGGCAGGAATGTCACCTTACTTGATATGGTTTAGGTAAAATTCCTTGTGTTGATGAAACTATCCATCCACTCTGATGACATCCCTCAATTCCGCCTTTGCTTCCATAAGAAGCTAAGAAGCTGAAGATGGTTTAAGTTCTTTCAAAATACGATCAATGACCAGGATCCATTCACAAAAACACAGTCTGATATGCCGCAAAACAACGGTATCGACTTATTAGTAAATCGATTCATTAATCATACAAAGGCACCGTATGACACCAAAAACCAAGAGCTACAGATGAGCATGTGTAATTGTTTTCAGCTCTCACAGACTGATTCCTCACATGCTGGAAACTCCCTGCTGCCGGTCCAGTTCTTTTAAATGCATGGGAGGAGAAACAAGAGTACTCACTTCAAAACAATGAGTACCTAACAGCCTGCAGCCTGTTGGCGTGTTTGTGCATGAGAAGTAAAGTGAGTGAGAGATGAGGCAGGTCGTCCAACATATAACCTGCATTGTCATACTCACTCAAATTTCCCACCTCCCACACACATGTGCATACACTTTCTCTATTTTAACACACACAAACACACACGAGTGCTCGCTCATACAACCTCTCTGGCAGGGCGTTTCCCTTCTTCTTCACTACAGAGGCTGCAGCGGAGAGCTTAAATCTAATTTAATACTACAGTACATGCATTAATCTGCTGCATCAGGAGGCACACACACTCACTAATCTTCCCTTGCCAGAAGGCCATCCATACCAGCTCTACACCTGGATTAAATGGTTTCATACAGCAATCTATCATAGGTGATTTATTGCATACAGCTACTGTTTGTACACTGAACTCAGAGGTTTTACCTCTTGTGTGGCAATTAAATCAGTGATGAGAACAGACATAGGCTAACAAGGTCACAACTAATGAGACAGCTGCAGCAACATTTTCATTCAATTGTTCGGTCCAGAAAATGTCACAAAAATGTCAACATCCCAAAATGTCCAGAGGAAGGAGAGGAAATCACTTTCATCAAGATGAATTCTGACTAAATGTAGTGAGGTTACAACAAAAGGTCTATTTAACAAAGCATAACATAGTATAAAAGATGGCTGAAGCCATGTGGTTAGTGAGATACTGTTATGAAGCTTTGAATCTCACACACTCATTGACTAATAACTTGTGAGTGACAAATCATTAGTCAATTGACATACCCTGGATAATTCTTACTTCTTATTCGAATAAAGGTTAGGTTTAGTCAATACGACCTGCAACATTATGACTGAATGCGTTAAGTTATCAGTAAACTACTTTCCGAGGTAGCACCAAGACAGTTTACAGCCATTTTCACATACATATTAATACAATCAGAAGTGTTTTTGCAACCAGAGGAGTCGCCCCCTGCTGACCAGTGGAAAAGATGCAGGTCAGACCAGGAAGTTGGCTTCATCTTCTATGTTATCTAAAGACACAGTTCACTTCAGTTTACTAATTGAGATGAAAAATATAGAAGTTGAAAGTTGTTAAAAATGAAGCAAAAGAATGAACGAACTGAAAAAACGACACATTTCAAATGTGATTGTGTGAAGCACCACAGCAGAGCTGAAACAAGCTGATTAATTAGCCACTGCTCTGATAATCGTCACAGCTTGTCAAGTTATATGATTTATAGCTTCTTTTTTTTATCATTTAAATAAAATATTTTTTAAAGTTTTTGTATTTAGTCAGCTACAAGATGAAAATTTCCCCTCAGGTTCCAGGAAGGTCACTTCTTACTTATTTGTTTTAAAGAGCGGGCCAGAAAAAGACAAGTAGACCAGTGAATAATTTACGTTATATTTTACAACAGAAGTCCTTATCTAGCAACTGAGATTTCTATGTTTTAATGTGGTTTCGCTAATATACATAAGTAAACAGGAAAAGCACAAAGTTTTTAAGGGAACTAGAACTGATCAGTGTCTGTCTATCAAAGTAACTTCTGCTTTGCTAATCTGATTTCTTACATTTTTCAGAATTACTTTCAACAGTGGACTAAAATTGAGGACACAAACACTTCTGGTAAATTATTTAGACACAACATACATATTGATAAGACATGAGCATGTGTAATTCTGGCTTCAGCTACTTAATTCATTATTAATGGGGTACAGAAACCAGTTTCTGCCTCTTCCAGGGAGGATTTCTTCCTGTTTAAAGGCCTTTTTCACAGCAGACATTCTGACTTGTCATAACAGGAGTTACAAAAAACTTTAACAATGGTTTTATTCCATTCAAGTGTCCCAGTAAGCCATGACAGTGTTACAATAATTTCATTGTTAACATCTGTACTTTTCTTACTCTGACATGTCAAAATGTGCTCTGTAAAAAAACAGGCCTTTTGTAAATCATCCACGAAAAGTGAAATGTGTAGATAAAAGCCCTCCTTTTTTTGCAAATTGGACAGCTTTCTGATATCTGACTTCAAATAACAGGACTAACAATTATTTTTATTCTAAAATAAAAGCCGTTTACTTTTTTTTAATTAAATGTGCCCTACATGCCCCAGATCTGCCTTGAAACCCATTATTTTTTCCTTTTAAACACATGATTTTAAACATTACATTTTTGACATTTAACTCGAGACAGAAAACAACAGCAAAAATTACCATCAAGCACAAAAGGTCTGGGAATTCAAGAAAATCTGTCCATTTGAGATTATCAAAACAATTAAACTGTTTTAAGTAAGCTGGGTTTCTTTTTTTTCTTATAAGCCGAACAGCTTCTCAGCTCAGCCTGACAAACACTGGGACACCACTATAGGTCCCTATACTAAAGTCTCAGGACACCTTTAAAAATACTATTTAGGACAAACATTGTAGCTGATAGGTTCTCTGCTACAATCACCCACCTATGAGTAAGAGGATATAAAACTGATCAGAGTGATGCTGCCTGACCCTTTAGTCTGACATTCAGCCTGCGAAACAAGACATTGAATTTTGGTGAAGTATCTCTTTAATCGTCTTCTGAATCCGGAGGTTTAGTTGGAGGACAGGGTTGAGGGCAGGACCTGAAGTCAGGCAGAAAATAGCTCAAGAAGACGTGTGTGTGTGTGGTGTCTCAAGGCTGCTTGGCCAAGAATAAGCGATTAAGAGGAGGCGCTCTGACCCTGTTTTCTAGTAGTCTATGAAGCACACCCGTGGGAATAAAACAGAAGGGAGGTTACATAAGCTTTACTCTGAGAAACCCTCACATACGGCATCCGCTGTCACTGCCACAGAAAGACTGACTGACTATGCAGACTTACTACATGGTAGGAAGTGAGATAAGTCGAAAATAATAGTGATGATAAGCAGGGGCTCTAATGACTTCTGCAGGCAGCCCCAAGTTACCTGCTTCTAAGACTTTCAGCTCTGCTGGATCTACTCAAATAGTCAGACCATCCCTGATACACTAGGCAGAACAGAGGGGAAGCCGACTGTGAGAGCGAAAATCAATCTGATAGCTTGAGTTTCCATGATAGGGGCCGCATGAGAGCCAGAGCAACCGGGGAGCAACTGATTGAATTTACCTAAGAAACCCAGCTGCTACTGAGTGAGAGGGAGAGGGAGGAGACGTGTGTGTGTGTGTGTGTGTGCGTGTGTGTGTGTGTGTGTGTGTGTGTGTGTGTGTGTGTGTGTGTGTGTGCCTATGGCAAGAAAAACTGCCATACTAGCACTTTCCTTTCTTCTCTCTTTCTTTATGTAATTCCATTTTATGTAGGTCTCCACTTTGGCAGACGTGAGATCTGAGGCTAAGACATTAAATCTTTTTGGTCTGTTAAACGACTCGTGTGTGCGCATGCTCGTTCACAGCGCTCAGGCTCATGGCGGGCTATACATCATGCATACATCACCTGCCTGTGACTCTTTGGTTTTATTATGAGCACAAATAGACCGCGGTGCATGAGCTGCATGACCTGCAGTAAACCGGTTCCTTACAGAAAGCTGCTTCTTCATTTTATATTACCGTTTATAGCCTGCGAGTTAAGGCTCATCCTCCACTTTAGTGCAGTGTGCAGTTTAATGTGACAAATTTAAACAACTTGCTTGTTAAAAGCCATTATAACCTTTGATATAGAATGTAATATTGCAGTCTCTGCTCTCCCTGGTTTAACTCGTTTTTGGAGGCGTCTGTATTCCTGAAAACACCCCAGAAGGCAACACAAAGTGTTTATGAACAGGCCTCGGCACAAGCATTGTTGATCAATCACATGCTGAATCAGGTGACATATGTTCTTAAATGTCTTATATTAAAAAATAAACTATATTCTGTTCAGACAACTCAAGCGTGAAAATAACTAATGCAGAAGTAGATTATAATTAGTTTGGTTTCTATCCTCTGAGCTCATTATTATATACACAAATATAGTACATGTGATGATGTATGATGACTAAATATCCGCCAGCGCCTTTAGGTGACAGATCATTTTAGGGTCCAATATAGCAACTGAAACCACTCCTATTCAAGATGATGGCTGCAATTTCAGCGTACTAGAAGCACCTCTCCACTCTGCATCACCTTTAAAAATAGGGGCAGGTCTATTTGTGTCAGTAGACCTTGGCAGGAAGTCGCACACAGGAGCAGGAACTGCATAAAGAAACCAGTCAACTTCCAAAATAAAAGACCAAAGGTAGAAATGCTCCTGGTTAGATTTGATTCTCTTCAAAGGAATCGAATCTGCATCTGAGACATCACAGTGTATTTCTGGGGTGAAGCATGTAAGTGTGTTTGGCACAGCACAGTTCGAGTTACTTGCCTGAACTATCTTGCAGGCTTGGCTCCATTTAGCTCCCAGCACTTTTTTTTCTCAACTGTTCTTCATGCTGAGTCGTTAAAAATGTATTATTAGATTTTACGAAAAAAAATCCTCCTGTTACTTGGGAAAAGAAATGATTCTGGAAAAACAAGCCGGATGTGATAATAAAATCTGTCAACAGTGCCAGACACTAATGTGTCAGTATGACAATATGATACTGAATCGTGATACGCGTTCTTTTGCTTTGTGCTCCTTGGAGAGCTGCAAGTCTCTCACCTCTCCACGACACTCTGTCTATAAAAACCTGACTCGCCCAGAAGACCCCCTCTACAATGTCACACAAGTATGACCACCAGACTGACAGATAAATAGTTTCCTCACAGAGAACCCAAGCTGGAGATACCAGTCCACGAGTTTACTGAAAACACAGTTCCAGAGCTGAGGCTAATTATTCGTCAGAGCTGATGAGCCTTGACACCCAGAGCAGGAGAAGGTCAGGGAATACAGAGGCCTCGCTTTGAGCAAAACCACCCAGCATATTACTGCTGTCCAACATTTATATCTTGCTTAAGCGGTGTAGAAAGGTGCAGAGATAAGCTCTGTTTAGATGAAATAGCAAAGGACATAAGGGATGTCGAGGACAATCTTTCAGTAGTGAATCGGCATTTAAATCATTTTTCTTCGCGTGTTCTGCCGATCCCTGCACCATCAGATCAATACGGGTGATTAATTAGGCCAGACTTGATTATTTGTATTCCGCTTGGTGCACTGACAAGACCTTCTTGTGAGGTAATGAGGTCAGTCCTTTCCCAGGACTTCGCAGTCACCGACCGTCTACAGCAGGACGCAGTGGATTACAAATGAGTACATTTAATTTAATGACTACAAATCAGATTTCTTCACTTAGCACAAAAAAGTGTCGCTTGCGTGCAGAACTGAATACTTATTGCTAATCAAATGTGACTTTAAATTACAGTTTTGATGTCAACATTTATGATAAAATGCTTCTGTGTTGCAGTGATGCAACTGTTTTGTCTTGTCTTGTCTCTATTTTTTAATTTGTTTTTAAGTTCAACAAATTTATGATTAGCCTAATTGTGTTAAATAATCTTCATTTCAGTGTCGATAATTAAGTAGTTTTACGTCTTAGTTCTTGGTGATTTCTGTATATTAAAGACTTGAATCTGCATGAAAAACCTTTCCTCCTTGTTTGTAGCTGTTCTTAAACCATCCGTGTAAGGTTTTCTTACTAATGAATAGCACACTCATTTAGCTTTCATTGCTTAGTAGAGAAATTACAATACAATAAAAAACATTTGAAACATATTAAGTTCTATTAATTGAGTGCACTCATTGATGAAGTGCAGATGGTTACCAACAGCTTCTGCCACCCCCCAATGAGCAGCCTCGTTTTAGTGTAAGACCAGAGGCCAGAAAGAAGACGACGCAGCCAAGCTCAGAGCCACACTGCGTCCATTCGCTCTAAAGAGGTCGGAAAGGTCGCTGCCCAGCCGGTGCCGTCCACTGACTGGAAACGAGCAGTGACAAAGCATGCAGAGGCCATCTCATGGAAGGAGGAGGAGGCTGCAGGGGGAGTAGGAGGAGACAGGACAGGTTAGTGTGTTGGGGAGGGTGGAGAAACTAAGCGCATGGCCTTTAGCCACATGACACTCACTGAGGAAAAAAAGAAAGCAGGGCAGCTAGCTTGCGGTTAAAATTCAGAAATGCGTTGAGCTGGAGCTGAATCCATTCATTTGAATATAAATCAGTTTATCTTCCAGCAGACGCCGGGGAATCTTCCCCAGTGGCACCGGCACAGATGTAATTTACACTGTTGCATTACATGAGTTTGTTTTTTTTTATTCCAGCCCAAGCAGTCGGGTTCGTCTGCCAAAACAAGCTGGAAAGACACCCGCAAATGTCACAATGTTGAAATTATAATATTCCTAAGCATAGATTGAATTACAATTTCAAACATTAAGCAGGGACCATGTGTATTTACTTTAGTACTAATGAAAACATCAAGCTGGCATGTACTGAACAGCAGGGATGCACTGGGCCAGAGGATGATACGCAGGCTTTCTAAAGCGCTCCTGTTTTATTGCTCCCACCACATTGGCCAAAATTTCTCTACACGGCTACCATCGACTGATCCAAAGAGTACACGTGCTTTCAAACAAAGCAAATGTAGCAAGAGTAGGATGTAGTGACTAAAAGCCAGTTCATGCTCTGCCAGAAGTAGTTTCTGAGACATGCTGTCCAGTGATGTCAGACGTGTTTATATCTGATCGAAATAGCTGCACTCAAAGGCAGAGTGAAAGGCCGCCTGTCATAAAGAATAGACAGACATGATGAAGCCTACATTTTTTGGGGATAATAGCATGTTTCCAGTTAGTTTCCCCAGAGAGACATTGATAGCATTGCTCAGGGCTGTGCACATGAAAAGTGCACAAACACTAAAAAATTTAAACTCAGCCTGCTTTCTCACCTCAGCAACCCTGACAAACACTGATGATGCGAAGTCGGATAATTGGTTTCAGAAAAAATACAGACAAAACCCTCATCTTTGTGAAGAGAGTCACAAAGGTATTCCTCCCTTTAGCAAGATGCACAGACACTAAGGGTGTGTGGTACAGATTTTATCATAGTAGCACTCATTACCATGATAAACGCACATAGGTCTGGATTTAAAAACATAAAAAGGCAAATTTACCTCCTGCAGCACCTGATGAACTACACCATCGCCACAGGTTATATACATTAACCAGACGCCCCTGGTAGGTAGTGCTTCTTTCAAACCATTAGCAATTATTCTGACTTGGAAATAGGGCCAGATTCGTTATCGAATCCCAGATCAATTCCTGATCAATTTTGTGTTTGTAAAGAATTAGGCCCACACAGGTTTTGGCACTGATTTAATTGTTTCATTACCTCTGAGTATGAACACAGTGCAGAAACAGTAAAACAGAGGCTTGCATGTTTTCCAGTGTGCCAGAAAAACATGTCAGAATTGATAAAAGCAATTGATAAGCCTGGACACGTGCTGTTCCAGTGCACTGGACGATTCTTATCCGAGGTCTCACACTCACTCATTTCGTTCCAGAGGATAAAGATCTTTTCTCTTAATGTTTTTTGGCCAGCAGTATTGTAGGTAACATACTCTTCCTAACATTAGGTTATTGTTAAGACAAAACACTGTGAATAAAAGTCTTTATTCACTGAAATGAAATGATGTGAGTATCTGAATGACCTTAACTTGTCATAGGACCTTTCTGTAATGCAGCCTCTGGTGCACATGAAGAGGAAGTCCTCTACTTTATTATTTTCCAGCCTCAGATTCATGAAATGTGCATATCCAACAGTTTCCCTTCCATACAGCTGCCGCATTATGATCAGCAAAACACACAACAAACCGGCAGCTGTGTAGCAGACGACGCGTTCATAAAGAATTGAAGGTACCCTGGACTTGTCCTTTGTTTTTGCAATCCCGTAGGAGCCTCTGTTGTTCTGCTGGAGTGACAGATACTGGTGAGAGTAAATCTAGGTCATCGCTGTGTATTCGAGGCTCAGCATTAGTGTTTGACCCAGTAGTTTCACCCCACGGTGTTTTTCAAATTTTTGTGTCTGACTCTCAACCACTGGATTCACCCTGAGAACAACAGAGTGATGAATCGTGTCTCATATCAGTAAAGTCTGGTGAAACTTTTCTGCCACTTTCGACAGCTAATCACATTTCAGTACTCGTTTCCATGACAATAAAACCGAAACGAAAGACTCCAAAAAGAGGAGTATTTGTAGAGCGGTTCATCACATCGCAGCTGGGAGAAGCAGAATACTGATTGCGCAGGTCTCGATGAGTCCGTGTGTTGGAATGAATTTAAAGAAAGACTCAATCAATAGCTTGTATAATAGTATACGTGATTTGTAGCTGAAAACTAAACTACAACAACTCAAATACACAACAACAATATTACGTGTGACTCAGCAGGGATTCGGGAGAAGAATGAAAATGGAAAAAAAAATTCCCATGGAGCAATTCTGCCTGCTCGAAACAAAAGAGAAAAGAAAATCCAAAGCCAGCCACACATTAAAATATTTTTCTATTCTTGTGCATCATTTATTGTTCCTTGGCCCATGAGATATTCATCTTTGTACTTTCAGGCAGGTCTGCATCCACAGTGATCACAAATGACTCTTTTAGTGTACTTTTGTACAAACATTTATGTGAATTTGATGCTGATAATAATGCATGTGGAACGCAACAAAAGTACATAATGCCTGTTAAGCATGAAGCTCTGTTATGCACATGCATTGGTACAACAACACAACTGGCTCATACTTTCACTAGCTCTTTGGAAACAAGCTTTTTCCTGCAGCTTTCTCTTCATGCTCCGTCTCTCTCTTTACTATGTCTGCCAGTTTGCACAGCCATCAGGAATTGCACTGTGAGTGGAGATATGTTGTTGGGAGAAACCCAAACAGCTGGTTTAACCCCTCAAACACCCAACCTGCTTAAGTGTCCTTGATGGAAAATCTCTTCTTCTTCCAGTTGAGAGGCAGTTACGCAGCTGCTGCTGACCTGTAACCTCCATGTGCCAGAAGAGAAATTCATTGTGCCTCAAACTGTCCGTGCAGTACTTCCTTATACCCTTTAACAGAAAGCCCAGCCCCCTTTCTTTTGCTTCCATCTTTCCTGTCACTCTAACCTGTGAGTGGGGGGTTGTTCAGTCTCTGGTAGGTGCAGCAAGGTTAATATCCTCTCAATCAAGCCGCCCGTCATCTATGGCCTCATGTGAAGCTGTCTGGAAAAGCTACAAAGGGCTACCGGAAAGTAAAAACACAACGGATGGAAAAACTTGACTTCTGCTGGTTTCTGCTTTACATGTTAATACTGTCTCCACTGACCTTTCCTTTTAGGACTGCTGCGGGTTATCGCACTCAAAATGTCATTAAGGTTCACCTATTAAGTCTTCAATCGCCTATAGCGCTCTTCTCCCTGCCTGCCACAGCATTAGAAACATTTATAAGGTAATAATTACCATTAAATATAATGGGAAAATCTGCGGTTGACAGCTTCTTGAACATGTGCCACCTGGAGGACTCTTTTACCTGCAAAGGGGCCTGTTTTTAAATCCATGCCTTCCGTTTTGTAAGACATGCTGTGGTTCATTTCCAATTTATAGAGGGACAAATTTAATATCCATTAGGCCCTTGGTATTGTATTACTGGTGCAAGACAAAGGATATCCTATAGCTATAGCCAAACCAGCTACTGCTGAAACATGCAGCTAATCATACCATTGATCAATAAAACTCCAGCATCTGTTCTCATGGAGATGCTGCAATGCAAATATTTATATTGTCAAACCTATTCTTGACTAGGGATGGGTACCGGTATCCGGTGCCATTATGGCACCGGATACCGGTGCCAGTGTAGCAGAAATGAGCCGGCGGGCACGCCGGTGCAGCCCCCTCTAGCTCCTGCCCGGTGGCTACTGGGTGACCCCTCGTCTGGGGATCCTCAGCCCTTCCCATGAAGGTGGCACGGATGCCCCTCCGGTGGTCCTCCTTGGGCTCTTGCACTCTGGGGCCTCTGGATGTCTGGGGCCTGGATCTCCTCCATGCCTGCTTCATGCCCTGGGGGACGGGGCTATGGCTCTCTACATCCTCTAGCAGACCATTACATGGGGAAACCATTTGAATACAAGCGCGCCGATCCACACAGGTGTGCACATGGGTGTTCACTGTTCGTAGACTTAAATCACACCTTTCTTGGCTGCTACTTCAAAGCACATTGTGCGCTGTCTGTCCTGCGTGCTGCACAACAACATTCAATATTTAGTATTTACTGCTGTTTACACTTAGCTAGATTAATGCGATGGTGTTGTGTATAGTATGTTGCTTTGTTTTGTTTTTTTTGCTTGTTTTCTATTCTTTTTCTCTCAACAGGTGATCCCGGAGATATTTTTTCTTCCCCCCTTTCTCACTGTCCCTCTCCCCTTCTGTTTTTCTTTTCCTTCCTCTTTCTTTCTCCCTTTCCTATCCCTCACTCATGTCTGTCCCGTCTGTAACAACTGAAAATAAAATAAATAATAAAAACAAAGGTCGATCAAATGGACCAATACGGCAATGCCATGATGATCCATTTGGCAAAATAAATCCATTGGGTATCCTTGTTGGTCTTCAGACAACAATTCTGATGGCTAAAGAACCAAATGGGACAGGCGAAACAAAAAAAAAAAAAAAAAAAGAAAAAAAAAGAAATGATGCCGGTTGATGATGGCAGCAGCAGCCGTTCTTTTCTGCGTGAGTAGCTTAATTTTGCTCGTGTGTAATTTACGTTAAGTAGACTAACCACGTTATTAAATTAATGCATGTAAGGTGAACTAGCAAACACCGTCGTAGTTACATGCGGCTGTCTTCTTGTTTGATAGAGTGATACCATATATGCCCTATAGCTGCAAAAAAGGCTAACATTGTTATCTTTTTACAACAAAAAAAAAAAGCTAAACATGAGAGGTTTTAGGACAGTTTGTGTTTTCCATTGTTTAAGCACTGGTTCCAACCCAAGGAGGTATGTTGTATCAACAGAAAAGGCTAACTTGGTTATCATTTTGCAGAAAAAAAGAGACTGCTAAAAATAAAAACATGAGAGGTTTTTGGACAAAGTTTGTGTTCTCCATTCTTTAAGCACCAGTTCGAGCACAGTTTAAGCACTGGCACCGTTTCAAAAGTACCAGTTTGGCACCGGTATCGGATAAAACCTAAACGATACCCATCCCTATTCTTGACTGGCTGACGACGCACAGGAACATTTTCTCCTCCACTGTGTGATTCACCACAGGTGCCTAAAAGAATCATGAGGTATTTATATTCAGTATCTTATTTTACAGTTAAGCCATAAATCTTTTTTCTCTTCACCTTGCTTTTAGTCTGTACACTTGGAAAAGTCCTGCCTTCATAATTCATGTCCTTCCTTGCCTCACATTGGTCACTGAGTTTTACCAGGAAAAACACTTCCATCTTATCCATAATAATATCTGTGAGCCTGATTTATGCCCCAGCAGGTACCACTGCACTGCTGTGGTCATCTTGTACTCTCCACTAGCTCTCCCAACATTTTCCTTCTCACCTGCTCAGTATTCAAATCACACACTCTCCCTCACTGGCACAAAACTTCTTCGGAAATGGGTCGGAGAACTGTGCTGGTTACAAAGTGCTGCTTAGCATCAGCAAAATCTGAGCTCTATGATGTGCAAACATGACATCTGTGTGTTTAGCTGTGTCTCTGTGAGAGCTAGCCTTTAGGGTAGAGGGGTGTATTGCCGCAAGCAATTTCTGTATCCGTGCTGTGCTTCACTAGGCTAAGCTATGCTAAACTAAGCGCCCAGATTAACACTGAGACAGTCATTGTGTGGGACTGGCCTTAGCTTCAGGGTAAGCATGCCGAAGCACAAATGGCTATTGCTGTCATGTCAGAAATATTCTTGGATCACACCGCTGCCCTCAGATATCTGGGCAAATGAAGGTCAACGTTAAGGTAACATCACTCAAAATGTTTGCTTTGGAATAAGCGTGCAACCAGTCTTCTCGATGAGAAATGAGCTTGTTTAGCTTCGTACCAATTCCTTAAGTGTAGAGTAACATAAGGAGGTTGTTAAAATGGCTAGGTTAACATCTGGCCAGGGGACAAGCGTTGAAAATGAGGCATTTGGCTAACACAGGCAGTTTTACGGTTCTGCTGATTAATATGCACTGTTCCTGGTTCTTTGTTCAACTGTTACTGGACATTTGGAGGGTAATCCAAATCTTTTTTTTTCCCTGATATATTTACTGATAGTCTTAATCAGCATGCAGTTGGCTAATTCAGGGGTTTGTTGCAAATGGAAAATGCTGAGTTCACTTTTTATTAACTCCCCCAACTAGTTATCAGCCTACCGTGAAAAAGTTTACTCGACTTCAACAGTGATACTATTCTTCTACGTATGCTGCAGACGGTGCTGTAAACACCAGTCAGAGCTGCTCTGACAGACAAACAGATGACAGCATCAATTATTTTTATATGAGATATCTCAGGGATTAAATGTATAGTTAAACATCTGTACATTGGCACAAAAAAAAAAGCAGTTTTGATCTTTACTTAAATGTGATTATTAAACAGGCTAGACCCTGTTTTGCAAACTACAACCACTCTTACAGATTTGAATTTGAACATTTTAAATATAAAATATAATATAAATATCATCTAGCAATGCATTTTCACTTTAGCTACTGTACTAGTCCATCTGTGTTATTGCACAGTCCCACCTTCCTCGCAGATTAAGCCCTGGTGAATGGGTCGGTGTATCCAGTCGGCAGCCTAATCTCATAATCAAAGCGCAGATGGAGAATGGACGCAGCTCCAGCTCCATCATCCGTTCCCTACTAACCATATCTCCATCTTTCACATCCAGCAGGCTGCTTCACACCATCCCACCATCTTACATCATATTACTTAATCAGCCCGGAGTATTTTTGGCACAGCCAGCACAATACCGCCCATCTACTGTATGTCAGGGGTTGGCAGCAGCCATTGCAAGCTCTGCAGGCAGCAATCTGGCACGTAGCCTCGCCTGGCATGGGAGTTCTGTCCAAACTAAATGAAGACCAGCCGCTGCCGTCTGGATGCCGGACGGTTAGCTAGCTCTGTTTGAACGGCTGTCAGCGAGGGGCGCGTCAAGCTGGGAGATGAGACTGTGCCCAGGCACCAGAAAAGCTGGCACTGCTGAGGACAGCTTCATGTTTGAGTGTTAGTAAAATCAAGCAAGGCAACGACACCCATATGCTTTCCACTGTTGGATTTCAAGTTCAGCTGAACCTCTCGGATGAAGGGAGATGGAATGGGAAGTACTTTATTAAAGTGTTTCCAATTGTGTGTGTTTAGTGTAAATTCGAAAGGCTCAGTTCTCACAGCACTGTCTGAGAACATTTCAAGTGTCTTAGATGATCTATTATTGTACACACAAGCAGATCAATAAGTCGTATTTGGTGCTTTAAAACTTAGTTCTGCCTACGATTTGCAGCTAATGTCTGAACACAGGAAGGACTGAGCAGTGATCCTCCCTGTATAGCCTGTGGAAAATACCGCTTTGTTTGGAGAGCATAATGAGATGCTACCCTACTTTTCTTTTACAGGTGTGTTTAGGGAAAACATCAAAAATAAACAACTCAAAGCTGTTCCGTGCGTGGTAGGCAGTAAAGACAAAGGCATAATCCTCAGCTTGCAGCCGCACAAAGCAAACTCCCCAGATGTATAGGTAGTGTGTGAGGATACACGCGTGAGGTTTGTGTGTGCGTGCGTGAATGCCTGCCTGTTTACCCAGTCGCACAATGCAGGGAGGAGGGGAAGGAAAACACAGGGACAGGCAGGACCTTCCGAACGCAGTTTAACAAAATGTCAAGCGCATTCAGAACGCCATTCGACTGAAATGCCATCCAGGCGAGGTAGCAGAGCGACAAACAGTGCAGAGATGGAGCTGCGTAAAGCGAATGCCAGACAAATATTTAGAATTATAACGCCTTCTGACTGATAATGTACTTGAATTTCTATAACAATTTATGGATTCAGAGACTTAAAAATTCCAAACACCTAGGCCTGCACAGTGTTGATTTTCAGCATGGCTGAATGGGATTTACACACAGTGCTTCTGGAAGTGTGTGCAGTAAAGTTAAGTATGTGTTTTGGACAGGGTTGGAGTTAAAAATAAGAAAGCGTGGCACGGGACACTGCAAATTCAAGAAGCATCCTGTTTTAAAAAGTCAAGTCTAATGAATTCATGAGGCCATTTTAAAGAAATGAGGGGAAAAAACAGTCCGAAGACTCTACTTGAGAGAAAGCATGTTTACTCAGACCAGCTCGGTCTGTTAAGAGGTACTGGGCAGGAGTCTAGCTTTCTTCCCCTGAAGTGTGGTATAATATAATTGCGCTGAAGGGCTGCACGCCACAGGAGGAGAGTTTTATATCGAAGCCTGCCTGCTGTAACGGTGTCAGGTGGTATTTATGAGACTTGTAATGGCGCTGAAGCCTAGGCACACCTGCCATGCTGGGAAGGGTACACACACACGCACACACAAAAGCACACATACACGTTCACTGGCAGCAAATCCGTCAGTTTCCTTGTTTCCGCTTGTTTTTAGCTGTTGTTTGGATGCATTTCGGTGCTCGGTTGCTTGACGAATCTGAGGGTTTTATGTACACAAATAAAAACAGAACAAGTCTTCACGTGGATTCAGTCTGAGAGAAAGCAGTGTGACAGAAACTGTTTTCCCTTTTTCAGTGGAGCAGCGTTTTTCAAGTCAAATCATCATCCAGCCGAAAATGAAACGAGTGTTTAAAGTAATAATTTTTATTTATCTGCCGATAATTTTTCAATCTTTAATGCCTGAAAAAACGACTTAACATTTATCAGTGAACACAGTGACACATCTGAACTGTTGTTTTGTCAGAGTAAAAGTAAAATACACATATAAATATATTTAAGCATTGTAAAGATAATGAAGCTCAATAGAATAAACTAATAATGGCTTCCTATAAAGTGGTATTTGGGTTTCTCTTAAGGCTTTTCTGCCTCTTCAAATTAGAGAAGGCAGACTAACTAAAGGTTGGTGAGATTAACTCAAAGCACCTCTGAGCTCACATTAAGATGGCTGCTGCATGACACTAGAGAGGAAAAGCAAACCGTGTTGATGAAATCAAGTCAAGACGTGAGAGCTGCAGCCTCTGAGCTGCACCTGTGCCAAATCTCTCGTACCGCTAACCCAAAAAGGAAAACTGCAGCTCAGACAGACTTGTGCTTAAGTTTCGTACATGATGAAAGCAGGAAATTAAACTTTTTACCCATTGACTAGAGGGGCTGAGTTTCCAAAAGCCAGCAGCTAATCCGGAAGTGTCGACTTATTTTGCTTGGTTTCTATCGTCAGTTTGATATTCCCGTAACAGTCTGTATGAGGAAACCCATCATTTAAAGCACAGTTTCTGTTCAAGCCCAGCAGCTCGCCATGTTTTGGGAGAATTTTTAAAATGATTTTCTTAAACAAAACAACTCTCAAGTTAGCAAAAGGATATTATTTACCTATTGTCACTTTTGTTAGGGTTGGAATGAAAGAGGTTAACCACCTTCAGATGTCCTCTGGCTGGTAGAGGCTGTGTTACTTGCTCTTCATGCTGGAAATGGGAAATAACCTCTCTTCTCTTAACAGCGGGAGAGTCTCCCTAAAGTCTACACTGATGTGGAGCCATCCCAACGTACTGCTTTTACTAGAGCAAGACAGGAACATACATTTGAATCCTGTAACAAGTGCATCAACCTTGATATGTGAGTTATTGAGACCTCTACATTTTTTATCTGCATGATTCTCTTTTTTCCTGAAAAACCTGATTCCTACAATCACACACATGCAGTGCACAGATAATCCACCAGGGATCAGTAATTCATGCAGAGGCTCTTTTATTGAGTCATCCAAAATGGCTGCTGTCAGTCAGTGACCCACAAGTGACTTTTCAAGAATATCTTTGCCAGAGTAAGAAAGATTGTTACTGATACTTCAATAGGAATATTTAATGGATTAATGCAATGTAAAACTACTTACTTTTAAAATCGCCAGATGCAGCAAAAGTTGATACAAGTTAAAACTCACATATGTAAATTGATATTATATATATATTTTTTTTTTTATTCAGAAGGTTCAATAAACACTGTAGTTTCAAAAAATTTGAATTTTCTGGTAATTAATTCATAGTTCAGGCTTTACAGGGGCAAGTATTCCTGTAATGGTGCACTGCTTTCCCACACAACTGCTTGACAATATAAATCCTCCCATCTCATTCACTGGACTAATGTCACAATGCTCGAATTAGTAAACAAACAAACCAGCTAATCTGAAGCAATATGGCCTATTTTTAAGATTAATTTTAAAATCGTATAATTTTAATGCAAAAAAAATGTTTTTCATAGTCTACAAACTTGATCCAAAAACTAAATATCGCCTCATTTTCCACCTAAAACTGTTACTTTCAATAGACATTAATAGTGTTCGTATAAACTGCAACCTATTCTGAAGGCTTTTGTGGTTTGACATCTGATATTTATACTTCACAGCACATGATCAACAGGTGTAAAGGTTACAGCTTCCCAGCACCTTACCTCAGCATTAAGAACAGACACCTCTGCAAAATAATCCTAGGCTCACTCCAGTTTTATGCAATGAGCCCAATATATACTGCAGCAAAATTAGAAAGGAAACACTGGGAGGACACAAAGGTCCTGCTACAGTGACACATTTTTATAAGCAAACACCCCACAAAATCACACCTACGTGTATGTTTATGGCTAACAGCTTCCATCTTCAAAGCCATTTTTTAATGTTTGCACACAGAGCGCAGTGTACATATAGACTCTAAAGCCAATGAAGGTGGCCTTCTCAAGCGTGTCTTCTTATGTGAACGCAAAGCAAGCCAAAATCCCACAGAGAGACAGCAACACAAACACGCAAACAAAAAGATGAGAAAGCCTGCGCTGTCGTTGCTCCACTCTCCACCTCTTGTCAACTCAACAGCTGACACCTCAGCAATCACGCTGCAACAGCAACACTGACACCAGAACTGCTTTGATCAACAGAAATATAAGTGCGTAAGCACAGCGGCGTTCTCGGCGGCAACGGAGAAGACTGTGTGTCCTATATATCCCGAATGCTCACCAAAAAAACAAAGCGAACGGGAAATAACCATAAATCCAGAAAAGAATAAAAGCAGTAAAAACAGGAAGGAGACGATTTTTACTCAAGTTTTACTCCAATGACCTGTAGTTTTTTATGAATTAATATTCAACCATGAAACTAGACAACAGCTGCTGCTGAATTTCTGAATCAATTTGATCAATAAAATGTCAAAAATGAATATCCTGTGAAACAAACAAAAGCCTTACAGCTGAGCAGCTGAATATGCTCCATGTTAACCACCTGATGAACAAATTGTTTCAGCTCTACATCTACACGAGGATATGAAATACAAAACATTTCAGCTGCTACTGCCTGGGACACAAATGAGGGACACAAAATCACACTATAAGCGCCATTTGATTAAAAACTACTATCGCCAAATGTCCTCATCAAGTATGGATGCTGCACGAAGATATTCATGTTTATTCTCTGTTCATTCCTGTAGCGCTCATTTCTGCTCCTGAGGGGTCCAATCACTGCAAAATTAAGATCCTTACCTTACAATATAATGCGCCTTGACACAAATATTGTTGTGATTTAGCGCTATATAAATCAATTGAATTTAACTGATTGCATCTGGAGAGAGTTACTACTGGTTAAGCTGATCAAAAAAGCCCCTTAATGTTAAAAAGTGTCTTTGGTGACAACCTTCAATCCTAAACCCTAAATATATATATTTGAAAGTATTTTTACTCACTTCTATCCCAGAAGGTCGAACCAGGAAATATTTTGCACATTTATCAACCGTTCGATGAGTCATTTTTGCATTTTTTTAATTTTTTGTTTTTTCATCAGTCCGTTAAAACGATGACTACCACAATTGGTATGCTAGTGGAAAATCCCCTTGCTTTTATTTTGATCTTCGATATGACTTAGTCTCCTCCTCCAGATGAATTCCAGTTTTGGACTACACCTGGTGATGACAGTTCTTCTTTTGCTCTGACGAGCCAGGGAAGGGTCACTCTTTCCAGAAACGTCTGGAGGTGGCTAGCTGCTTCACGTGACACCACACCGAGCTCCCCAAGGCTTCAAAGTAGCACAAAAAAATAGCAGCTGCGGTCCAAGAGTGTGGAATTACAGTGTGCCTGCGTGACGAGAGGAAGCTCATTAAATTCCTCAATTATATTTGTCACAAAGCACTTGGAGATTAAGACACAAACACTGCTACTGCCAGGAATAGAATCCAAATCTGTGCAAAACTGTCACAGAGTCGCCATAGGCTGAGTCGCTATCATGGCGTGATTCAATAACGGCAGCGAAAACACATATTCAAATAAAATGCTTCCAGAGTATGACTTTCAGATAGCGCTGACACCCTGCCAAGAACCACTGTAGAGTGCTAATGTGGTTATTGTCACGGCTTCGGTACAAACGTGTTGCTTCTTGCCTACAGCCCATCAAAACCCATGCGATCTTCTCACGCAGCAAGCCACCTCAATTACGGCAGCGTCACCTCCGGCTCCATCGGCCCTTCATCCTTCCAGTCTGGGAGTAATTCATGAGGGCTGTGTGGCCTCCATTAGCACTCCTCCGCAGGGACAGGACAGACTCTCAAGCACAGCATTCAGGGAGCACACAGGGGCCCCGCACTTTACCCTAACAGCTTCATCAACCCTCCATCCCTAGAGCCTCACACATACACACACACACACAATCTCTGGAGGGCCCAATTAGCAGCCATCACCTGTAATTCAATAACAACACTCCCTTTCTTTCAGCCACTCCAGCTCTCTCTTTCTCTCGACTGTGAATTTGCTTGCATAATTTAAAAAGAACGGCGCTTAATGTTCTCCTGCATCAACAAACTAATCTAAATCTACAATGACAGTCTAATAGATTTGAATAGACTTTCAGATCGTGTGTGCAAGCGAGGTGCGTTCCACCTTCTGGTGTTCGCTTTCACAAGCTTCATACATCATCCTGCTGGCTCCACGGACAGCAAATCAAGCCCACGGGATACGGAACAGATGAAAGACAGAGTTCACAATCCACATCTCTAATCAAATCCTCTGTTCTCTCCTAACTTATTCAGCTTCTATGCCTCCTATGTGGCAAGTGAAGGAAGGGAGTGAACCCCACAATAAAGACTAGCTTAACCACAAAAACTACAGGCAACACAACCAATGAAAGATGTGTCCTGCAAGCAACTTCTTTTGTCCCAACAACAGATCAAAACCAAAGTCTTTTCAGTTTAAATGACACAAAAAGAGACATTTTCATTCTAGATTTGACTCTAAAGTCTAAACTGTCAAATGCATTTTTGTCACAAAAAGAAAACAAATATGAGTCGTTTAGTTTCCAATTAACTTTCTGTTAATCGAGCAGACATGTGTTATATCAATAAACCTAAAAATACCCATTTCTACAAGAAGACTCAAAATTATAAGTCAACACCGGAGACTATATTTCTAAGATCTAAGATCTAAAATCAAGCAGCATTGTGAAAGGTGAGAATAAATCGCTCAGCTTTGCCTCTCTCTTCTCCAATCTTTCTTCCAGTCCCAGCAGCAGCACAGCAGGACTGCTGGGACACTCCTCTGAGTCTCAGGAGTGTCTTTAATGAGTCGGGTCATTCCTAACCCACCTGTCCACTGCTCTGGATTTATGTCTCCTGAGACCAGAAGCGCTGCCAGGATGTCGCCCATCTACTCCTACAGTTTTTTGGTTTTTTTATATTGTTTTCTTTTTTTGGTTTGGATGGAAGTGGCTTACTATGAAGAATGAAAACAGAAATGGAATTAATCACAGTGACGTCAGACAGAAAGTAAAAAAATACTCACATTTGCTCTCAAATAAGCAAAGAAACACAAAGGGAAGCACATTTCGGATGCAAGAACTAAAGAATATGGTGTCTGAAAGGTTACTGTCAGACAGAACTAAAAACTTTAACGTCGTTTATTTTGCAGAATATATATTTTTTCCACTTCTGGAGCGGAGATACATAATGCAAATCTGGCATTACAAAACCTGACTCATTGGTGTATGTCTAATGTTTAGTCAGCTGACCAGCTCATTACTCAAACAGTCACTACAGCTCAGCTTGCTGCTATGACTCAGTGGTAGTAAGAGAAGAAAAACTCTTTAGTTCTGTATTGTGTCAAATGTGGACGTCAGAAATGAACTTAGGTTTTTTATTTTTTTAATGATTCCACTGCTGTGCACTTTACTGCACTTTAGTTTATTCATTTCCACTTTTACTCTGCTCTCAGCTCTGCGTGCATTTTTTGCACCTGTCGCTTTTTGGTTTACCTTTGAGAAGTGTCCCAATTTTAAACAGTAAATCAAAGCGAGTATAGCCTATCACAGGCAGGTGGCACTCCACTTCAGTGTCCAGCACACGCAAAAAATTACAAATCAGCTTAATCTCTACTGTACGGCGCCCTCGCCTGTGGGTCGGCACTTTGCCTGGAGGCGGCGTTCACTGATTTCCTCTGTTCTCCTTTTCCGCCGGCAGAAGAAGAAAAGAGAATGGAGGATGGCAGGGTATGCAAATTGTACCACCGCCAAAGGAGAAGGAGAGGAGTTTCCCACCGGCTGAGTGCGAAACGAGTGCTCCCCCTCTCCCAGGACTTTGAATGGGACTCTTTCTTTTGAACACACTTGCTTGCACGCGCACACACACACACACACATACACACAAACATAACCCACAAAATCTCACAAAAGAGTTAATGCATTAAATATCTGAGTGCATTAAAGCGCTCTTATAAATGAACGCGTATGCATTATTTTAAGGCGGTGGTCAGCAGCAGCAGAAGATCGGCCTCCCTCCCACCGTACAGATTAAAGTCTTAGCTGCTAGGGGAACCTCTCGAATGCATGAATATTCAGGCGGCAGAAAGGGAACAAAAAAAAGGCAACAGCAAAGCGTGTTAATTGTGAAAACGGGTTAGACCACCTGTAAGAAGTTTGGCAGTTCCTCCGAGATTTTATGCACTGGTGGCGCTGGAGGTAATTTTCAGTTCTGGTTCCACATTTGGCTTTGTTTAGAGCGTAGGTGGCAGAGAGCAAACTTTGTCTTCAAAACATCGATTCTTAACGGCGCTGTAAAGTCAGAAGGATTTGGCCTAACTATAATCTTATTTTAATATGACACGGCAGAAAATGAGCTTTCTGGTGCCTCTCAAAACATTTTGTTTTCTGGGAAGAATAATGACTACACTCTTGCTTTTTCAAATGTCTCAATATAAAAGCCTCCTCAGCACATTATCATCAATACTGTTTCTCAGAGAGGTTTTTGAGATAAGATTTCAGCAGCATGAAGCACAGGATCACTGAAAGGAATATAGAATCTGCTAAAGTAAATGCAGCTTTTACAGTAGCAACTAACAGAACGAAGGTATTATTTAGTGCTAATGCAGAAACGCCGTGGCACTGACGATGGACACCTACAAAATCACATTTTAAAGCGAGCTCTTTCAAAATGATGTTAGTAAACAGGCACAGTTTAGTTTTCACAGCCTTTTCTTTGACTACTTCCTTGTAATCTTCATGCAGAACAGAAAGAAATTAACACCGAAACTCTGAGCATCCTCATTCTGGTCACTGCTGCCAGTTTCTCCCAGCATACGCCGTCTTGTACTGTACCTTCTGCTATAACACAGCTTGAGGGCTGCTCCACTGACCTCTGACCTCGTCGTGAAGGACACAGAATTTGCCTGCATCTTTTTTTCTTTTTTTTTTTAAATCTTTATTTAGACAACTCTGCTCTTTGCAGCCTGAATGACACAATTAGTTGCTCTCAGTTTCATGTTAAATCAGAGGGCGCCGCACCATTTCCTTTTCACCTTGACTAAAAATAAGTCTCACGTTGAGTGTTCACGAGCTGCAGGGGCAAAGCGCTCACACCTGCATGACAACAGGCACGGCTGGGCTGGGTCATGTTTTTAGTCGTCTGTCAAGCCAGCACAGCTAATAAGTTGATTGTGATTGTTGCTGCTATACTGGGTTTACCTCAGAGCCTTCACACATGTACAGTAAGGCTACATGAATGCGACGCATCAAAAGAAGCTGCTACGAAAGAAAATGTTTCTTATGTCGGTCACACACAAATGTAGAGGATGAGGTAATAACGTCCGCTGAAAGGTAGAGAAGCTGCTCTGCTTTCCGATAAGGTTGTGGTGCACTACTTCAACAGATTTCTGTGTTGACTTCACAAATCTAAGTGGAGCACATGAGTCACTGCTGGATATCTATCAAAAAGGACTCATGTTTTATTAATGCTATCTAACCTGATCACGGATAGACAGCATTAAAAACTATCAGCTTTCCAATACTTTCCTTGTTTGGGCCATTCGTTCGAATATAGTATCTGATCAGCTTTTCAATGTGCATAAAACATGAATACAATCAAAGCAATAATTGTAACAGTGACTTGAAATGAAGCAAACTGACAGTATAGCTATCAAATCCCTGACTGTGTTACCTTTTTTGTTGTTGTTTGATTGTTTTATATTTACCAATTCATAGAAAGAGCTACGTTCAGCAGCTCTCTTGTTCAGAAAGGTTCACCAAAGATGGTAACCCCACATGATTTGGCAGCTTTTTTTGTCCTTCATGATGTGATTTGTGTTTCCTCCTGCTGACTGTGATAAACTCATCTACGTATTCACATTTAACTTTGATGTTTACATTTGCTACCAACAGACACACCATACAAACTTCAACCTAATAAACTCTCTGACTCTTTTAGCTGATTTAAAGCTAGCACTACAGAAACACTGTACAATTCAGAAAGCTTAAAAGCTTAAACAGCCGTTCAAATCTAATGCACACGCCTCGATTAGGCCACACTGAGTCGGCTGCCTTCACTTTCCGTGCCTGATCTGTCAAGGTGCCTTTATCAGCACACGTCATCTAATTGAAGCAACAGCATTCAGCAGGAACCGCTGATGTTCCCTCACAGGCACTTTGTTAATGCATGTAAATCCAAACAAGCAAGTCTGTGTTGTCATGCAAAGCCTGGAGGAAAGTAGCAGCTTCCCACCTTGATGCTAACATCCCCACAATACACAATGCAATCCACAAAACACACACAGAGCTCAATTAGTCACAGCAGCAGCATCAGTTAGCCCTGATGCACCTCCCCCTCCGGACCATAAAAAGCAATAGGGAGGGGCTAAAGCTGAGCGGCTAAAGACATCCTGTAGTGCTTTGTCATTCCATAGGCCCATTTGTGCAAAGGAAACACACACACACACACACACACACAGCTTCAGGCTTTTTAGCACAAGGAGAAAGTAACTTCAATGATCACTGGCCATAGATCAATTAACAGCTAATGTTGACCACAACCACTTCTAATACCAGTCAGACCACTTCCCTCTGAAGCGCTCATCTCCCTCACAAATAGCAGAGGCGGCTGTGCGAGTAAGTGTTCACATAACACTCAAGTAATATTAAAAATAATAGCCTCACATGCAACAACTGCATTGGCTAGAGCATGTCCAGATAAAAATACAGGGTTGCATTACAGAAACAACTTGGATTTTGCTAAATGCAATTATAAGCCATTATAGCGTCAATCATTTGATACCCAGCTAATCTAATGAGTGTAACAGCCAGTGTTAGCTTGCAAATAAATGTTCAGCATTACCTCTGAGGCCTCACATGACTCTGTGGGACTGTGTGAAAGACAGCTGCAACTGGAGCACCTGAGGGTGACCTCAAGAATATAGTTCAGACATAAAGATAACAGAGGCCTATTAACCAGGCTGCCACTTTTATATGCAACCCATCTTCCCGTAACAAAAGTATGTGTGCAGCTATTCTGTGTTGCTTTGCACCAAAAATACAGTCCTGCACAGTGAAATATCAAGCGGTGAATTCAGATAATAAGCTCAATTAAATAGCAGCTATGGTCCTTTCACAATAAGGTGAAGCTTGGTGGTACAACATGCAAGACATTAACAGTGCAATACGGCAACTAGAGAGGAGTGCTCATAAATACGAGGGCGAAGGAAAATGCCATTCATCCACACATCAAACACCAGCAGCCTGATCAAAGAGGCCCAGCATTCACTGATTCACACCAAGAAATGTCTGTTTTGTTGACCTGATATTAAAGAGCAGTCACTGAGAAGAGTCACTGAAAGCTGTCTGTCACTGCAGCACCATTGATTCTACTGGCAATGCTGCATGTCATTTCTCCAAATGCGCATCTGCCAGTTAAATATTGATTATGACTAAGAATATTTGCATTAGCGCAACATCAATTCTAGAGGTACAGCTGAAATCAAAATGGCAACCTAAGCAAAAACAACCCCATCAGCAATCACTCCAAGAACAACTCTCACTTCCAGAGTACAGACGGTGGTGACGGCAGAGTCCTGGCTCGCTTTTACGTACAGTATGAGTATCCAAGCCTGGGAGTAGGCCGCTGTGTTTATCCTGTCAAGGTATGTTAACACCAGGCTGCATTCCTGTAGTCCCTAAATTGCAGTGTTAGATTACAGCCCAGCTGAGAGTGCAGCACTTTAAAGGCGCTGGATGATGAAGCCGTGACCAAAGCAGCGGCAGCAACAGGCAGGGCACATGGAGGGCACACACCTGCCATTTACAGTTGTACTGCAGACAGTTAGCATGGCAAAAACAACTTCACACTTTAGCTTGAGCTCTTTTTCCTGCATCTTAAAAAATAGTATATTTGTTTTATGTGCACTAAATGTACAGATTAACTTCATCTTGGAAAAAAAATGAGGGTTACTGGAGGTCTTTGCTTGGCTTTTGCATCGACATGTTCACAGTTGCTGATGCCTGGTGGAAAATCATTTATGTTGAGAGGCAGAGGAAGGCCAGCTCTCTGCCAGCTATCATTAAAACCAGACAGGTTGGGTTTAGTTTGTTTAGATAGGCGAGAACAATGCTATTTGAAGTTGGGTGGCACAATATCACAGCACAGAGACAAGTGGAAATGAGACCCCGTGCACTTTCAAGCAAACTGCCATGTGGCTTGTTATTAATGGATGAAGGCACAACTCCAGAAAATGACAAAAACCAGACGTGAAGATGTTAAACCCGACATTCTGTGCTGCTCATACATAAATAATATGAGCCAAAGACAAATCAAATTATGTCGTTTTTTTATCTTTTGGTTCCTAACTAGCTCCAGAGGAGGCACTGCAGCAAAGACCACAGTCAATGATTAGCTTAAATTACAAGGCCTGGAAGCAGATCGCTATCATCGCCAACTTGACTTCTATCAGTGACAGATTACCTGCTCCATCTGATAACGATCTGCTAATGTTTTTGCTAAGCGCTCTGGTTCAGTAAAACCTAATTGTCCAAAGTAAAGAAATGCAAAAAATCAAACTGGAGATTTCGAGCGAGAGGAAGACAAATGAAGGCATAAATGGGCCCTTAAAACATAAACAAAGCAGATATTAGGCTAATAATGTACAATACAGCTATCAGTGATTTCAGTCATCCTTCTAACGTGTAACTGTAAAATGTGTTATGATTCATTATAAAAACTTAATTAAAGGGAACAAGGCAGACAAGACCCAGGCAAATGTGAGTTGTTAGGAGCCGAGCTATAAACAATTACCTGATTCTTCTACTGACAGAAAATTAATTGAAGAACAATTCTCATATTCTTTTAGTTGATTAGGTGATATTATTAATAAAAAGTAAACAGCCTCTATTTCCAGCATCTGAAATGACTGCTTTTGCTTTTTAAGCTTAATCTAGGTTCTCTCTCTACTGTTTGTGGAGCACAGCAATAGGGCTGCAGTAGTATAGAGACTGTGTGCTTTACCAAAAATTGACAGATTGTTATCATTTTTAAGCATTTGCTGATCTACAGCGTTTAAAAAAAAATGAACAAGCTAGTGATGGGATTGGAAAGCTGTGGCAAATTGTTTAATGTGCCAGAAACACACACAAACTTACAGCTTACTGCTTTTCTGGCAGTTGTTTATTGCAAAACAGAGACATCAAACTTGTGGCAGTGGAGCTTTGGTACACCTGAGTCACACACAATGCTACTGTGCTACAAGTCCGATTCTGCACTAGAATCAGACTAAGTGATAACAAAGCAGTTGCACGGATGCTAAAAATCTACTTGTCTTCCCAAACATAAAGTAGACCGGGGACTTAATAAAGCAATCAGAACCCAATCGATCAAATAATTACAGCTGATGATGTAAGTGACATCTAATGGATATTCATACCAGACAGAATCTGACAGGTGTATCATCTCCTTGCTTCCTCAAAAACCTGTACATACATATCTGACTGATCAAAAACGTGCTTCTGTTTTCATTCTTACCTGATGCAATAACTGTAGAATGCCACATATATTTCTGATATGTACAGAACATTAACAAAAACATAAACCACTGCAATTCTACAAAGTCAGCAACTTGAAAATGTCATCTGGGGATTAGTGAAATTATAATAAGCATCTTTGGTAAATATGTGATAGTTTATAGGGAAAATATACAAGCATTTAATCACAACATGAATCTGCATATACCTAATTAAGATGTCATCCTCCTTAATGAGTAAAATCTAAAAAAATTACCTAAGCAACCTGAGTTATCACCTGCAAGACCAAGGATGAGGAAGTAATCCAGCTTTATTTAATTATAAAGGGTCCATTTATATGAGTATCAGGTAAGGTGAGCATTTTAACGTGACAAAGAAAGAAGCTTTTGAGGGACTGTAGTTGATTAAATCAGCAGCTGGTTGCCACATCACGGTGACGACGACTGGTTGGAGGTCACGGTACATTAGCACAGGCTAATATTTGGTACATCAGCTCTTTTAAAAATCGAAGAGGTAGCTGAGGATAAACATCGTGTGTGTCACCTGGATCAAAAGGTAACAGGAAACGAAAAAGAAAACAAGCACGTGTAAAGAGGAAGGGTGGAAACGAACCGAAAGGCAGGAGGCGGATGAGTTTCACCTGCAGCACATGAAAGCGCTGCGCACTGAATCACAACACCTTTTGCCATCTTGATTGTGCTCCCCATTACACGGACCGGGATGCGCTCCTTTCACGTTACAGGCTCGTTTCACCTCAAATTTTAGAGGATGTACAGAAATGAGGAGCTAAGAAGCATTCCCATCAAAAAAACGTGGCTTAAACGCCGAGATCGCCACGAGAAAATCGGTGAAAATACACCTTTATAGGTGTTGCATCACCTTGCGTACCTGGCTGTCTCCGGTCCAGAAAAAAAGCAGCAACCCCGCCTTCACTGCAGTAATGGTACTGACCGCCATTCCCTTCCGTACGCTGCTCGGGAAATTGTATAACGAACTATCAGCACAATGGATGGACACGGGAGGTTTTGACGGTGAGCCACATAATCAACACTGTTATCGCACATGGTGAGGAATAGGGGAAGAATAGCCACCTTATGCCCCGCTCATTTCCCAGAGCAGACACACACACGGAGAGCTGTGGGGTGCACTCGATCAAACGAGGCAACCGGTCCCACAAAAAATACATAAAAGGGGGATAAATCATGTTCAAGTGGGTCAGAAAAACGTGTCGATGACATAAACACCGCCAGAATAAAGAGGGGTTGTTTAAAAAAGGGGGAGACGAGCAACCATTCGGTGCACACGGTGAGAAGTACCAGAAATAAATATTTAAATAATCACGTCTACCTGCACAAGTTGACATTTGGAGCGGTTTTTCTGGCTCCTCACGACACGCAGAGCTTTTAGGAAACGGCGAGCAGATCCTGTTCCGTGATCGGTCGAGAGCCGCAGGTGTTATTTGTGTTTATTTATAGGCCATTGGTCAGCCCCGTTATCCGCGTTCAGGTAAACATGATGATGATGATGGTGATGATGATGATGGCTCCCGTGTAGACGCGCAGAGTCACCGTCGTGTCGTCAGCAGGAGGGGGAAAAAAGGTGCTTTCCAGCCCCTCGGCTCACAGACACACCATGCCTCATAACGGTATCCAAAAATATATATATTTATGGGTTTACTTTTTTTATTGGTGGATGCAACGAAAGAGGGGGAGAGTACAGGTAAGGAACTGGCCAATGAGGGAGTCCGGATGTAGGTGGGTGTAATAACGTTAAATTTAGACAGTCCTTTGGAGCCAAACTCTATTTACACTTTCTTTACTTCGTAAAAAGAATGAGATCGTTTTCATAATGAGATATGTGAGATAAATCCCCGCGATCCTGTATAAACACCACTAAGCAGCTAACCGGTAATTACGTATTATTTCCTTTTAATACATAAAAAGCAGCAAAAACAATATATATTTCCAGTACCGTGGCGTGTAAACAAACCCGAATTTACCAGTAAAAGAAGCAAAAGTCGAAAACGTGTAATTGAAGCAATCTGCGAGGGAATCGAGAAAAAGCAAGCCGAATAAGGAGAAAATGCTAAATGAATAAAGGTACGCTGGTTCAAACGGAGACAAAATGCATGCACGCGTGAAAACAAACTCTTCTGCAAACCTACCTACTTCTGCAGAGTAAACAATACAATATACACGCTTACCTTAAGTAAGACAGCATGTGTACTTGCAGTTGGAGCAGGGAGGGGTAAAGTGGACTTGAAATAAACATCCCATGTCTTTGCCATCACCGGAGCAGCACAAAAATAAATAAATAAATAAGTCCCATGAATCCACCACAACAGCGTGATCCACCATCCGGCCATCAAAACAACACCCATAAAGTAAAGTTATCTTCAACGGAGAGCGACCACCAGCTCCGTCAGGGGGGGCCGAGCAAGCAGCAAGTTAGCATGAAACTAACTAACACCGCAACAACCTCGCCCTAAAAGCTCACACTCTCAACTACAAGCTGCGCTCAGCGGGCCACGTTGTTATGCGAAAGCCCCGCAACCTGCCGCCAAGTGCTGCCGTCGTTACAAAACTGACCAAAAAAAAAAGTGGAAAAAACAAAGAGCAAAGTGGGAAATGCAAACAAGTCTAAAAGCGCTCCTCGAGTTATTCTAGCAGGCAGATAACGGTTCACTCAGTCGGGTTTGCCCCATGCACCGCTAGGCGGAGAGAGAGAAGCCAGCCAGGTATAACGGTACACCACCACACTGGGATATGAACGCACTAATACGAACCAAAACTCCCTGAAATGTACTCCAACTAACTTCCAAAAGTCCCCAGAAGAGGCGGACAGCTCATCGACAGCCCGCCTGGCTCGACCAGCAGCGGTTACGGCGGAGTTTGGACTTACCGCTGCTCCTCCTCGGGTTCGCCTGTTTTCTGCGCTTACACCTGGGGCCATCCGCCATGATCCTCTCGCTGAGTCTGAAACGCAGCGGCTCGCAAGTCACCTCCCTCCCTCCTCCTCCTCCTGTCTCTCCCGCCTCCCCCCACCTCCTCTCTTCCTCACCCCTCCCATCCACTTTACGACATCACCTTCTTCCTCGCAGAAACACCTGGTTTGCGACAGACTGCCCGCTTTTACGGCATCACCTTCTCAAACACCTCAGCACATGGCCCCTCCTACTGGCCGCACATGGGCGAGCTGGGAGCTCAGCTGCTGCTGCTGCTAACACTGCTGCTGTGTCAGAGTGGGTCCTGCTCGCACGCTGGCTGTGCCACCCACCTGACTGCTGAGTGGGAGATTGAAAAGTGTAGGAGTAAGGTGTTTCTCTGCAGGTGGAAAAGTAGAAACGTGGCGACACAGAAGAGCTAAGGGGGGATGTCAATAAGTCACTGATAAGAAGTGCTGGAGGAACACTGGGAAACATACAAGTCAAAGCCATGAACTAATTAATTAATTAAGAAGTCAGATGGGTGTCTGTTTTCACACTTTATCAGCAAAGTGGCAAATTTATTGTTGATTAGTTACAATTGATAGTTACACTGGAGTAGTAGGTGATAATGGAAATACTCAAGTTCAAATTAGTACTCAAAGTTCCTGAGTATTTCATATTCAACTTTAGTAGTGTTATCAGAGACACACAGAAGCCATAATTTACTGTATATTACATTGTTGTGTCATTATAAATAGTCTACAGTGTTGTTGAGGTGAAGCTAATTTACCCTTTTAAATTTAATTGTAACAGTGTAGCTTGCATGGTGTGCTTTTAAAGTGTGTTCTTAAAGTCCTGGTAAATATTGTACTTTTTAGCTCATTGCATGTGCTTGATACCTGTAGTTACACTGCAGATTTAGATAATAAAGCAAACTATAGTCTAATCAATAAATGAAGCATGTTGTAAGTGCATGTGTTATATGTTAGAATATAGTAGACTGAGACTTTTTCAGTAATGTCATTTGCATGTGCATATGTATATAAAAACAGTAATGTGCTGTGGGATGATGGGAAATAAGTGCAGTAAAACATTGAAATATCTGCAAACATACATGGAAATGCAGTATATAAGATGAAAACTGAGTTTTTACAATTCTAACGAGCACCTTTATTCTTCAGTGGTGCCTGAACTTTCTCGGCTAAGCTTTCTTGTAATTTCCTAAAGTGGTCTTTAAAATCAGTTCTTCAGCCTTCTTGAAGGACATCCAGAGTTCTTCTCTGTCGGCTGCAATTTGTTTCATTCTGTGCGTCTGTAATATTGAGATTCAGGATAGTGTTCCACTGTGTATTTTTCTGTCCAGGTATACTTTTAGTGCATTGACAGTGTGTTTGGGATTATTTTCATGCTGAAATTGCTGTTTTATGGTATTGCAGAGCATTTCTCATGATGCTTCAGAGAAAAGTAGATGGATCAAATGAAGGACCAGATTTAACTCTGAGGTTCCATGGGAGGTCTTTGCTGTATTTTCCATCTTTTTTCAGATTTTCAAATGAAGACAACTTTCAGATACTGTTCATCTGCTATGGGTAGTTGTTTAGACTTTCAGTTTTTCTTATGTCCTCCAGTTGCGCAATTTGTAATTATTTTTTTAAGGACAAACTTCATACCATGTCGGGATATGCCAATTTTTCCATTGATAGCTCTCTGGAAATCACCTTGTTGCTGTAGGTATACTATTTTATGTCCGCCAAACTGTGTTATCGTTGACATTTCTTTAGATTCAACTACATGAAACGGGAAAAAAGTCTGATAATAAAAAAATTGCTAAAGATAGAATTTAAAATTGGCTATTTGCTAAGTTTTCTGTTATTTGTAGACACTACACTGATTCATCCCACAGGTTAAGTGCTTTACATACAAAAACAGAGATTCCTCTGAAAGCAGTCAGGTACAAGGACTGAACTAAAAATGAATGAAAAGGCAGCCGATGAGCAAAGAAAAACTATTCTAGTGAGCTTTTGTTCAAGACCTAAAAAAAAAAAAGGCTAGAAAAGACTGGCTGCATGGTAACAAAATATAAAAAATGAGGGAATATATTTTTATTTTTATTTTTTGATTATTTGACTTTGGGATGAACACATAACTATTAGGCAAAAGTTTATTTATTTATTGTATTTATTTAGTACTACTACTACGGAAAGCATAGGCCAGCAAAGTTAATCTGATCTCAGTGCCAGCCCATATCAGTGAATTAATCATCTCATACCCTTCTACACAAAGTCACAAAGGACCTGCCAATTAACCTGCTTCACCAGGCATGCAGTTGCTATGCACCTGCAAGCCCCTTTGCAACCCACCAAGCTTCACTCCAAATGTTTAATGTAGATTTAAAATGTCCCTAACAAATAAAAATAATAATATTTTTTTTTCGAATATTATTCTTGAAAGACAGATGATTATCACCTAAAGGCTGCAAGCTAATACCTCATAGGAAGAAGCACTAATGCACTTTGATTTAATCTCTTCTGATTTTCTTGCTCCTGTCAGCCTATGACAAGTGCATGAAGAGAGGCAAAGGGAGGACACTCATGGGGTTTTACTCCGTTGCATCACCTCTTGTGACAACTTCTTGTATCTTATTTATATAAACTCAAATACACTTCCATATTTATTTGCACTAAAAGAAGACTCTCCTCTCCCTGTCTTGTGTGTCTGTGGAAATGACAGACCCGACAGCAACATCATTTACAGTTGTACACGCTTTTTTTGCTCTGTTTTTCACTGTGCAACTTTCCAGCTGCCCTGTTTGTAGCACACACACACTTGTCCACCTCAGGTCCCGGCACATCTTTTATAGAAGAGCCATGATCAGATAATGGAGCTCGGGTGTGTGTCAGCCTCCCCTGACACCGCACCCTGAACCCACTGCTCCAGCCCTCCCCTGCAGCTGAGCCACAAACCACACCCCGGCACAGTGTCATAGTAATCTTCTTTCAAGACATGTAGAGTAAAATACTATGTAAACCTGACCCAAAGTAATCTGCTTGTTATTTATTTAATTAATTATAGCATCTTATAGTTAAAAACAACTAGTTATTAAAATCAAAACCTGTGAGCTAAGAAAAATAAATATTATGGCTGAAAAAAAAATGCAAGTAGAGCAAGAGTTTTCTCTGCAGAGACAGAAGTTAGTAGACAGTTTGCAGCTGGTCAGAGGAATGACCTTTAAGGTCCACTCGAGCTATTCTTGTACCTGGTGACGATCAGGTTTCCAGTTCATACATACCAGGTGCTGCTGAACACCAAGACTCTCTCAACCCGTCAGGTTCCTCTGGATGTATCGACAGCATGTGAAGGACGGTGGATCAAGTTAGACTGAAGGAGAATAACAGAGAAACAGCGATTACAAACAATATTTAAACACGAGAACAATCAAAACAACAATACAGAGTTGATATGCAGTTGCAACAGACCACAGTTACTTGGTAGTCTGAAGTCTTAACCTTCAGTGCTCACAGCAACATCTTCTATGTGCTATAATAAAGTAGAATTTTTGCTTGTTTGTTTGTTTTAATGGAGGTTTCTTGTAAATTAGTTGCCTGAAGATAAGGAAAGGATTTCCATTTCCATAAACTTATGTTTGTAAATGTCGAGATTTTGCCCTGAATGCAAAATACAATTCAGTACTTGACAACCCTGCAGCAGATAAAGAGGCAGGGCTATTATAGTGGTCGAGAATGACTGCTGAGTATGAAAGTCATACTTTTTCATCTGTTAAATAACTCAATTTGCTGCTATGTCTGTATTTGTTTGAAGAACCACTACTTAAAGCATCCCTTGAGTAAAATATGAAAAGCTGTATTGTAAAGACTGTAGAAAAGCGTTCAGGTGTGCCCCGGAGTCCTTGTGTAAAAATAAACCTCCTCAGATTACATAAGCAAAATTCAGTGCAGTAATGAAGACTTGTGTATTAGTGTAATGTATTTAGTGTTGGAAATGTCACATGACTACAAATCTCCCTTTAAAGTGCTCTTTTCTGTCATGCACTGCATATTTTTACTAGATGGGGGCGTAATACATTTTACTTTTTTTATTGTTTGTCAGAACGTGTAGGATTGAATTTGCGATTGCAAATTTGTGATCAGTCTTTGTGTCATTCCTTTTGTTCATTTTACAGACTAAATGTGTCTCAATAGCTTTAGTTTCCTGCTGAAGTGCCTTAATCTCCTCAAACTGGAAATTAAGCAACTACCAGTGAAATTGGGAGGCAATATGAGCCTTTGGACAGTGGACAGTGTGACTAGTCATAGTGGGAAAACCACACTAGCAACATTAACAATGGATGGAGTCAATCTGAGTGTTCCAGTAAAGCATGTTAGTATAACCATGAGCTAAAAACTCAGAAACCGAAGCACCTAAAGGAAAATGTAGTTTTTACATGTTTTACTGTTGTGTATCAAAATGTCTGCATTACATCAGTTTTGCTGTCATAACCCTGAACAATACATCATAATAGACTCTGTATAAAAGATGGAAGTAGCCACCATCACATCCGTTTTCTCGAATGAAGCCTCAATTTAATGGCACTTGTCATATTGGGTTTTTGTAAAGCCAGAAGTCACTACACTTAGAGTAGATGGTAAAATGCTAAGGTATGAGATAATGGAAGCTGCATAAAGCATGTGAGTGCCATAAATGGACACACACGCCTGCTAATTTTTGAAGTAACAGACCAATTGCATGCTATGTTATATCTTTTCACAAAACTGATGGTAGACATACTATTTGTCTTAGACTTCCATGCTCCAAAAAGCACCAAGAGAACAGGGTAAAAAGATCAATTCCAGTGTATTTAATTAGCAGAGGTGAAGCTCGGCAGACAACAATCAGCTACAGACACCATTATCAGCATGCGCTGTATGTCAAAGAAAGTGACCATGTCTCTAATTTAAGCCTTAATATTATTCAAATGGATTTGTAATAATTAAAAAACAGTCTACTTGTGCCTTTCAAACATTTTCGATTCATGGCCAAAGATAAATATTTTTTAACATCTATGGGGACAGACTACCTTACCCTTAATAAACAATCACAATAATCTCCCACTTTAGTATTCGTATAATCTGGTTTGACATAGCAGGAAAAGTGGAGGAACGAAAAGTGGAGGAACCATGTAATTAATGATGATAAAGTCAGTGCACACAGTTAATCATGTTGGGAGGACATGTGAATAGAGGGAGAACACAGATTGGGCTCAGCTTGGAAAGATTTTGTTTTGCACAAATGTTAGGTTTTAGCAGATTTGTGCAAACAGACTGACCTTTGTTGCAGTTTTCAAATGGTACACAAACTTATTTACAAGTGGGGCATTTGCAGTTTAAGTGATTCACTAATCATAGGCTTGGTGTTTTAACTCCCAACGCCTACTGTTGATATGTCAAAGTGTTTTTGAACAAGAATTCCAAGTATCACTGACAGTAGTCAGTGTCAATGAGTGTAAATAAAATGCAAGCTTCTAAGGCAAAAGAGTAATTTATTGTCCTCTTACTACTACAAAACTTACTCGTCACAAGGATTACTACAGAGCAAAATGCTCAGTGGGCATATGGGCATATGCGTAGGAAGCTCAGTGGGCAGGGATAGCTCAGTAGGTAGAGTGGTCGCCCCATGAGCAGGGGGTTGGGGTTCGAATCTACTGAACGGCTACCCTGAGGTACCCCTGAGCAAGGTACCGTCCCTACACACTGCTCCCCGGGGTTGAAAAGCAAGTAATTTCCCCACGGGGATCAATAAAGTATACATTATTATTATCAAGATGAAATACCCTCTGGGGGGAGAACTGCAAAGTCCAAAAAAGCCTCCTAAATTTCATCAGACTTTTGTTTAAAACTCGGGTTGTTGAGATTGAAGGATGTGATTTTTTACCTGACATGAATTCTTAAAAGAAAGAAAGTCAGATGTGTAAGATCTGTGCCTCATATTGAAAAATTTAAGTCAGAATATCACTACTTACTGTATGAGGAACTAGACACTAAGTTTTGATGGAACGCTGATCTGCTAACGAATTTGAACCCAACCTTTTAACAGTTTAAAACACCCTTTACCACATCAGCAACAGAATGTCCCACTAGCAGGATGTGAATTGGTATAGAGTTGTCTGCTATCCAGGAAGTCCTGCCCTGCTACATCATCATGTCTCTGCAGGCCACTGATGTCCTGCTGCCTGAAAAATAAAAGAGAATATGGATGCCATTATTCAATGTTAATTTGGGACTGGCATGAATATTGGGCTCAAAGGGATTTTGAGCTTTTCTTCTCTCTAGTAAATTCATGTATATATTGCTGGAAAATCCTTCTCAACGTGAAATCAGCCAGTGAACTAGTGAGCATTGTTCTTTGAAGAATATTTCACCCTTCGGGCTAAATGTCTCTTTATTTCTTCCTCAGCAGTTTCCTTTGTCAGGTTGCAGGTAGGCTAAAGGTTAACGAGGCTGTGGATCTCACTGAGATATACAAGGAATTTAAGGCCTAAACCTGTTAGCACTTATAGTACTAACCATCTGTTTGCACATGGACAATTTTCTGCACTGAGGTAATAATATAGATTAGGAATATTTGCCCTTTAGCTGGTATAGTCAGGGGGAAAGATTGTACACTCCAGGTATGAATAAAGTCATAAGTATACTTTCAATAAAGATATTTAGAAGTTCATTCAGTTCTGATCTTTTGCTTATTCATAGTCAGATTTGGAGGTAGCAGGCAAAAAGCCTAATAAATGAGAAAATGACATGTTGACCTCACATGTAAGATGGATTTTTTGAAGCATGAATTTTTATATTTGGTATAGGTTTAAAGTGGACCTGTTTTGCTCATTTCCACCTCCATATTTTTATTCTTTGATTTTATTAGAGTACATTTGAATCATTCAAAGTTTTTTTAATCCTTATCAGTCTTATAGCAGGGCCTCACGGAGCGCCTCAATTTATCCACCATCTGAATCAAAACAAACTTTTTCTGTTTGACTGCTGCTTGCAAAAAGAAGGTCTGAAGGTGAATCTTCTCTGATCAGTGTGATGAGCTTAAATGTACAAATAAACTACCAGAAAGTGTGAATGAAGTGTTTAGAGCGGTCTGAATCCTGAGCCTTTGGATCACCTGCATCCATCATTGTAACAGTAATTATATATATACCACACAACCTTAATGGTTTTAATGGTGAATAGTGGAAACATGTGAAGTGAGGTTAAAAGTTGTGGAGCACTTTTGAAATGCTAATGCAATGGTAATGTTAAAAGCTGACACCAACACAAATAAACCTACATTGGTGCCTTTGATGCCAGATCTATTTTATTCTAATGTTACGTGTTGGTCCTCTTAGGGTTCATCTTTGAAGCAGGTCTGTTGTTCACTACTTGATGTTTTATTTTAATGTGTGGTACATAGGTTAGTGTAAGAAAAGACAAAGGTTTTCCATAGCTCTGTCTTTGATATGTTAATCAACCCAAACATGTAGCATTTCCTCAGAAGAAATCAATTAACTTTGACTCTACTGTCCTCCAGTCCAGGACTGTTGAGGGGGTTTCATGCCCAAAAGATGAATAATGTAATTTTTCTGTCATGATGAGTGATGTGAGTACAAATCACTAGTCTCAATGAGTGGCTGGGGAGATGATAATGGTGAGTCCTCACGCAGAGTTTATATGGCAGGAGGAGAGACAAAGATTATTCATCCTCTCTCTTGGTCACTCTTTCCATTTAGGATAAGCTGTAAAGACTACAAAGCTGCATTACATTATGAATGAAGAGTCGGGCATGAACGTGAAATAAAGGGAACTAGCTGCTGAGAAACGTTAACTTTATGACAAGGTTAATTAAAGGCTTCCTCTTGAAGCCTCGGTGGAGATATAACCTTGTAATAAATGTCTTTACCAAGCGATATGGCTGTAATGGTTGTTTTCAATGATTCATTAATCTGTTGAAGGGAACCTAGGGTATTTCTAAAGCTTCATTACTTGCTTTCCATGAAATAGAAAACATCATTTTATTGATCATTCATTGACTGAAACAGTTAAGAGTTTAAATTCTTTCTCCCCCGCATGTCAGATTTCCTCATGTTACCTGAGATAAGGGCTTGTTTGACAGGCCAAAGTCTGAGGGGCGTTTTGGCAACAGACAGGTAAACCAGGGTCAGTTTATTGAGGGCTCTCCCAGGTGTGTGTGTGTGTGCATGTGTAGAGCTTATGTTTGTGCTATTGTATATTTTCCATCAATGTCACAACTGTTTAAACATCATCAGGAAAACAAGTAATGGGTTCAGATGCCACAATATCTTGAAACACACAAACACACAGTTTATTCAAATACAAATACACAAAAATGAAGATGTTTGCCTTAATTTCTCCAAGTAAAATTGAATTTAGACCTTTAATCCACTTGTAGGTCTTTTTCCACTTTGTTTTATAGGCTGCATATTAGCAGGCTTAGCAGGTCCTGTTTTCCTTTTCAACAAGATAGCACGAATAATGATGTATTATACAAATGTTATTATTGGGAGCATAACTGGGAGTGTCTGATGGCCAATTCTGTCAGTCTGCCCCAGGGCAGCTGTGGCTACAACTGTAGCTTGCCTTCACCAGTGTGTGAATGTGAGAGTGAATGAATAGTGGAATTGTAAAGCGCTTTGGGTGCCTTGAAAAGCGCTGTATAAATGCAATCCATTATTATTATTATTATAATTCATTATCATTTACTTATTAAAATGCCCCAAATATTTGATAATAACAATGCCATCATTACCTGCACAACAATGCAAATAAAATCTTAACATATGCTTAAATTCAGTCAGTAATGCTTTTAAAATTGAATGATTCACTGTTTTTTTTGCTATTAAAGACTCTACCATCTCCTTAGTAGCTCATATAATTTACACTCATCTGGTCAGCAGCAGAAAATGAGTGGTTGGATGAATTAGCAAAGGTTTGGTCCTTTCAGTTCTGCAAACAATGCGTGTAAGGTGGCATTGCTCTAAAACCACTGTGCACCCACACTGAAGATTTACTGGTAAGGCCTACCAGACACAAGCCTCTGTTTAAAATTAACATTTCTTATTGGAAAACCGATAAAGCAAACACAAATAGACACAAAATGACTCCAAAGATATTTCAAAAACAATCAGAGAGAGAAAAGAAGGCACCAAGGACTCCAAATGACCACAGAGCAGCAGGAAAAAAAATTAGTGTGAGATACAGAATAACCACAAGCGATGAAAGACGCAGGCAGATCACAGGGAGATTAAAAGCTTTAAGACAAAGACACTAAACAAACCCAAATACACAGCTACATCCTTGTTGCTCATTCTCACCTTCTCTCTAGTTTCAGAGTCCAGCTTCTGTGTAGGAAGGTGGGGAATCTTTTACCATCCCATGAGGAGGGGCCTGCTGACTTATAATTTGCTCATTGTACATGGACTAATGCAGCACTGCACAAGTAGACCAGCAGAGTTCAAACCTATAGTTGGTGAACGCAGACACAGATATTCAGATAATTTTCTCAGGAGTTAGGGAGCAAAAATTAAAATTATAACTAAGACTAAAGCTCCATGTCTGCAGTGAAAAGAGCTGATTGTTTGCTAACACATTAGCTAAGACCTGTAAAACTTGCTCATATTTGTTTATGCTGTGTTGGGGTTGTGCTCTTGTGCTTTTCTGCCCTCTGGCAGCGAAAAATGGATCAGTGCAGCTTTGTGGTTACAAATACACACAGCTGCTCAAACACACACACACACACGCACACACACACGCACAATACATCAACACCACAACATTCATTTCCTGTCCTCCTCACATCACACTGGTGATCAATAGACTCATGTGCACTTCAGGTGATGTGTGTGGCGATAACCTGGCCTGTTTTCTTGCTCTCAGCAGAGATAATGGTGAATCTTTAGAGCCAGTGTAATGAGTCACATGCGGAAGCGGGAGCGACTCGTGTCATTTTGCATCACTTCATTTTCTTTGGGGCCAGACAGTCTGTGTTTTTTGTGCATGTATTAGCATGCCACTGTGTGGGCCTTTACATGTGCATTAGTTTGCGTTCATTGCATGTGTGTGTGTGTAAAGCAGTGCTCATCCTGAGGCTCTGCCTGCTGTTCAAGCCCATACCTGGAGGCTGACCTCATTTATTGTAGCACGCATCTCTGGACACATGGAAATCATGTGATTAAGCCCTTCTGACTCCATATGGAGCAAAAGGCTCTTGCTGAATGTCCTGCCCGCCCTATTATGAAAGTGGCCATTTTGAGCTTTGTGCAAGGAACCCTAAGCTCCTCTACACTTTCTCTGTCTCTCTATAATTATCAGGTTTACCATCCAGCCCCTTGTCACAGGTTGCATTAACCTTATTAACAGGGATGTTGCACTCTAAAAGTCCTTCAGCTCAGAAATAATCACTTTCAATTCTTTACATTTGTTATAATCATCTCACCATTTCACCCATTTTCATAAGATATTTACAGTTGACCCTAGAAAGCTTCTCTATCTATGTAGAAAAACACATTACCAATAAATAATAATAAAAAAAACCCTACATGCACAAACCATGTGTTTAGAAACATCTCTATAGAAAAACACTCAATAGATCACAGTCAGTGGTACAAGCTGTCATTGTACAGATAAATTCTGATGTTCTGATCAATGGAAAAACATCCTGCTAGGGAGTCAGGAGAGCAACCCAGGTGATATAATAAAATGTGAGCCTTTATTTGACTGTTATTCAGAAAAGTAGAAACGTTAAACGTAAGAAAAAGAATCTGATCTGAAACAACCACAGACCACAAGCAGGAGTTAACGGAGACACAGGTGCAAACAGGCAACAAGTGAATGAATGAATCAAATACAGTTGAAACTACTGAAGCAAGGGAATAAAGCAGCAACAAGTAAAGCTGTGGTAAGACACACAAGAATCTTTCAAAATAAAACAGGAAGTGACCAGGTGGGACATAAACAATGATGCATGTAGTCCAAATCTAAAAATGATTATGAAGACAGGGCAACAGAGGAAACAGGAGAAAGTAGAAACACAAAAACTTTGCTTGTGACTGTAGTTTTCAACCAGGTGAAGATATCATCAGGTGGTTTCCAACCTTAATTGGATGTTTCAACCATGAACCGCAATGTCCTTCAACTAATGGCCAGTCATTGCCCACCATCCTCCTGGCTTAGAGGTCAACTCCTCCCACTTATTTTAGAGCTAGCAAGATTTTCGTTATGCTGCATCCCCCCAATCTGCATGCTGCTATCATATGACTATAAGACACCATAAAAATAAAATGCCAAAAAGTTTAAAAAAACTCTGTTGTCATTGTTTAGAATGATATTAATCTTTAAATTGTATGCAAATTATATATTAATTTCCATCTGTCATCCATTTTTAACCACTTGTCCAATGAGGTGTTGTGTTACAGGCGGTTTAGAAATTAACCAAGTTGATACTGGGAGAGAAATGGGGCACATCTGGACAGGTTATCAGTCCATCGCAGAGCTAGACAGTCGGTCAAATTCACATCCAGATTTACAGCTAATTTAGGATCAGTAATTAACCTTAATGTGCATGACTTCGGAGTCAGAAGCACCCAGAGGAAACAAAAAGGCCCCAACCAACCAGGTGTGCTATTTAATAAAGTATAGAATGTCCAAAAAAGGACTATTTGATGAATAAAAGTGAAACAAACAAGAAAAACCACTCATGTGTTCAAACAGATTGATGACCTTTTACACCTGACAAAACGCTTTGGAACCTTAACACTTAATAACAGTGATTTTTTGGGAGGGGGCTCTATTTTCCAGCTGTTTCCCAGTGTGCTATACAAAGCACACTGTCTACGCTTTGCTGTGTGATTTTCAGTCTAATTGTAAAGTCTTTACCGAGTCCAAATACGCAATGTCCCATATCAATGAATGTACACAAAGACACCTGTGCCAGCATTTTAATCACACCCTATGCTAGACCTTTTGCCGCAGCTGCACTGCAGTAGCTTGCATTAACACCGAGTATAAGCTCAGTGGGCATATGCGTGGGAAGATGAAATACTCTTTGCACACAGGCATGAAAACTGTGTCAAATTAAGCCACTTACTCTGGTGAAATGCACTCATATCTATGAAATTTCCATAGAAATGAATTACAGCTGTGACATCTTTACCCTGACTTCGGTTCTTCACGTTTCACTGACACATTAAATTATTCTTTTTTTGTACATTTGTTTGTGCTTCTGTGTATTTGTTCCTTTTAATTTTTTTCTCCCAGAATTCAGGAGGTTAATATATTATTCCAAAGTCATCCCTTAGGGTCCCAGCAATGATCTCACCCTGCCTCTGCCTCAGTCTATGACGGTACAGAAAGCAGCGCTCAGTGTCTGAGCAGATAAGTCACTGCTCAGACACACTCTGTGACTCATCCCACTTGATATTATTGAAGATGAAAGTCAGACTTTCTGCTTGTCACACTTTCACATTTACTGGAAGGAAAGGAAAGGGTTCAAAGAAAGGAAAGAACATCCTGATTTATTATTGATGCAGTAAATAGAATTACTGGCTGACCTCACTTGTTGCAAGATGAATAAACATCAAGTGCCTGTAATCTTTTATGGCTAAGTTTTAGTCTAATGTCAATGATTAGATTTTTTCTACAAATCTGAATTGTGAAAAAAAATCCAGTCATCTTTTCAGTCTCACTTTCTACCCAGATGTTAACAAATTATTCAGCTACAGGCTAATGCAACTGTGTTATTAACTGAGGATTGTTTATGGTAATATCTGTTACATTTTTGCACTTTTTTCCTTTTTATTAATTTGAATGACTATTTACAATACACGTTTAACTCACTAGCTCACTCATTAGGTGCTCTTCACCAGTTGGGGCCTTTTTGCCTTTAGAATAGATTTACTTATTTCTGGCAAAGAAGCATTTCTCAGAGATTTTGGTCTGTATATAGATGAAAGCTTGAAAGGTGCTCTACTGGATTGAGATCTGGTGGCTGGAGAGTGTATTTGAGTTGGAGGCAGTCATCAGAAGATGGTACACTGTGGTCATAAAGGGAAGGACATGGTCAATAACAATACCGAGGTAGGCTGTGGCATTTAAACAATGCTCAGTTGGTACCAAGGCGCCCAAAATGTGCCAAGAATACATCCCCCCACACCATCACACCACCACCAGACACCAGTCTGAATCATTGATACAAGGCAGGAGGAATCCATGCTGTCACGTTGTTCATGCCAAATTCTGACATTAGCACGAATGTCAGCAGAAATCGAGACTCATCAGACACAGCAAAGTTTGCTAATCATCTATTGTTCTGAAAACGTATGGAAGCTAACTCAAAATGGACAATACATAATTTGCATATTCAAACATATTGTCAATGTAAATAATCTTTCATTACATGTCAGCTGATCGTGTTGCTATGAGTCACAGGCAACAATATTTAGGAGCAATTAATGTTTACACTAAATCTCATGAAAGTCTATCTCATAGTTCTTGATATAATTCAGTGTGGACTGAAGTGTGGGACGAGCTGTCATTAATCCACAGTGACGTGCTGTTAAGATGACAAACAAACGATGAATTATATGCTGAAAGCTAAAATGTCACAAAATAACACACAACTTGTCCAAGACTGTTATAGAAGAAATACAGCTCTATAAAGGAAGTGTTTATATCTGTCAGTACTAACTAAGCTAAGACAGTTTTGACATTGCTTTCACCAACAGAGAGTCAGCTTGGGTCATTTCCATTACCTCCACCCATTAGATCTTGATAGGTACCTGTAAACACACTTAAATTGCTGTATTTGAATCCACTGAGCACGATTCATCAGCACAGAGGTAACACCCCCCTGCTCTCAGCTTCGCCCTGCCATCACCCTCAGATCAGCAGAAGCCATCTAGCCTCCACTCCTCACTGTTTTGACACTAATTGCACTTTGTCGAGATCAAACTGACTCGCTGTGTTTTCTCCACTCAGCCCAAAATTCATTCTGACACTTGATAGTCAGTGAAAGGGGCTTCATATCTCACACATCAGACAGGTATGTAGCGTGATGTGATAAAAGCTGACTTTAATATTCAAACCTCTTAACCCCCCCCCCCCCCCACACACACACACACACACACATACACACACACACACACAGTACCCGCAACAGCTTCTCTCAACTTTAGAGCAGCACTTTAATCTTCCACGTCACGTTCAAAGTGGGTGAAAGCACCAGCAGTGTGTGATGAACTCTTACTGCAGATGAAGATTTACTATCAGAAAATAATCTGGAACATGACTCCAGATCTAAAATGCAGAGGAAGCTAAATATAAAAGCTGACCCTCACACAAGCTTCTCTGTTGTGTTGATTTTCTGCACTTCCGAGTAAAATAAGTATTCAAAAGATTTATTATGACTTAGAATTCAAATTCAAAGTGGTCACGAGGAGCTCTTAGTGAATCTTTCACCAGGAGCTTTGAGGAAGTCCTCTGTGTTTGCAGTGTTTTCGCTCTACTAGTGAAGTGGTCTCCGATGGTTCATTAGTGCACACACACTGAAGCAAAATACAGGAAATTGAATCTTAAACACACAGAACTTGTTTAGATTAAAAAACAACAACAACAACAAAAAAACAAAACAAAAAACAAATTTTACTTAATGTAAAAAGAGCAAGATCAGATGTTAGCGGTGGTCCCCAACCCCCGGGCCACGGACCGGTACTGGTCCGTGAGTCGTTTGGTACCAGGCCACGAGAGTTGAGGCTCGGGTGTGAAATTTATGGTTTTCAGGGTTTTTATCTTCTTTTTTTTTTATCGTTTTTATCGCAAACTCAGTTTCCCTGGGTCTTTTACTGTGTGCTATGAATAAATTTTCTTTTTTTTTGGTACCGGTACTGGTTTTATCTTGTTGTATTTATCCGCGACACCTTAAAGGCCGGTCCGTGAAAATATTGTCCGACATAAACCGGTCCGTGGCGCAAAAAAGGTTGGGGACCGCTGTCCTACAGAACTGCAGTCAGTCTTATAAATGCTCTAACACACAGTCTTCTACATGTGGACACCGTGCAGTCATATTTCAGTTCGGAAACGAGCTTCTTACTGATAAAGTCACATGAACACTCCCTGAAGATGTAACTCAAAAAACAGAAACATTGTAAATGGATGTAAATGTGTGGTTTACAACAAGAATAATCCAAATTTGCATCTCTATTATTATTTCTTTGCTAACATTTAATTGGAAATATAGTGCTTTCTAGTCATCTGTTGTAATAAAGTGTTTAATAAGAATACAACAAAGTTGAAAATATGACTGACTATATGACGATATGAATAAGAACAATACTGTCATTGTGGCAGAGACACCTCTGTCTTCTGAATAGTTTTACCCCAGGGGCAAATCACCGTGGACCCAAATTGTTTAGCACTGTATTTGGCCTCTGCAGTTATGGCTGCCAGTACACTTTGTAGGCTCATATAATAGCTGAAAAGACAATTGGAGATTATGCATCAGAATTTCAGGAGCGGGACCACACCTCCAAACACGCTCCTTCCAGTTGTCATCTATATAGGTTCCCCCAGTTCTGCAAGCTGTTCATTCTCATTTACGTGCCCCACCCTCCCTCCCTCCTTGTTTTCAGTTCTTTAACTTCTTCACTTCTATTTAGTACACGGAGATCTGCCAGGCGCGGGAGCCGCCACCAGTCCCCTTCGAGGCCTTCCCCAAACTGCAGCTCAATTCATGTCCATGCATTCACCTTACCTACTAAAACACTGTCAAACCTAAACTGAAGATGTGGGCCCAGCTAGTGAAATGCTAATAAATGGTAAAATGGTAAATGGCCTGTATTTATATAGCGCTTTACTAGTCCCTAAGGACCCCAAAGCGCTTTACATATCCAGTCATCCACCCATTCACACACTGGTGATGGTAAGCTACAATGTAACCACAGCCACCCTGGGGCGCACTGACAGAGGCGAGGCTGCCGGACACTGGCGCCACCAGGCCCTCTGACCACCACCAGTAGGCAACAGGTGAAGTGTCTTGCCCAAGGACACAACGACCGAGACTGTCCAAGCCGGGGCTCGAACCGGCAACCTTCCAATTACAAGGCGAACTCCCAACTCTTGAGCCACGATCCCCCTATACAATAAAATGTAAGGTTGTATCTGTCTGGTTGTAGAGAAATAATTCTATAAAGTTCAGCTGGAAAGACAGTAACGCTTGCAAGTCCTCCTTTGCTCTTTGTGTTTTGTTTCATCCAGCTTTTTTCTCTAGTTTCAGTCTCAACCCACATGTAAACAGCACCAGAAGACCAACAACCTCTTTAACTCATAATTAACCCAAAATATTGCCAGACACCATCTCCGGGCCTGCAGGATGTCTCCTGGCTTTTTTTTTTCTTTTTGCCCTTCTACGTCTACCTTGCCAGGAGCGCTGGCAACACCTAGAACAGGGGAAGTGCATAAAGGATTAAATTATGAATGGAGATGCAGAGAGGCAGAAGAAATGGCTGTGATAATAGCACGACAGCATATTTAATTTGCAGATAATTGCACTTTGGGGGCTTTTAAGAGGCTCGTCTCACACTGGCATTTTTAATGAAATAGGCAAATGATGGCTTACAGGACAGAAAAAAAAAACAGAGTCATAAAAGAACCATGGCTAGGATTGGGTCAGCCATTTTAATCATTCAGATTGTGGTGAAAAGGGAAACCGGGCCTTTGCAAAACCAAAAATGTTACATGTGACTTTAGCATTATAAGGGACAGCGATGTGTAATGTTTAGGTGACGGTGGGTAAATGAGAAAATTGTATTTTGTTAATGAAAAAAGTCAGTATCATGATTGCAGTGAAACACACAGAGTTTGCTGCTCTTCCATGTTATCTCTGCAAGGTTTTTATAGTGTAATATTTTCCAGTACTTCTTTTTAATATTACAATTTACTTTTAAATTTCATTTTCATTTCAGTTTAGTTTTGGTTAGTTTCTAGACCTGGTTTCAGAATTCATTTTAGCTTTCGTTATTATGATATGTGTGGTATTTGTCACATTTCAGCAGTTTAGAAAAACACATTCAACACAACAACTTACTGTAATGACTCGACACTTCGTCGGAAACCCCGGTGCTATTAAACACAGTCATCTCTTCTTCAGGCTGTTTGTATTAACAGACTTGACAAAAGTGTTTTCCAGTATGTTGTATTTTACCCCAGTTAGTTCATTCAGTCATTCAGTGCATTTTCATTTTGGTTAATTAAAGTGTTTATTTGAAAATTTGGATTTAGTTTATTTAGTTGACTAAAAATCAGTAAAGCCAATTTATTAAATTAAATCGTTGCCATAGCCTGTTTAAATCTAACTATGGGTTTTCAGACTTTCTAAATTGACTCCAAAAGCTCGTGTTTATGAAAAAGTTCATGGAGGATTGAGAAGTCTGCTTTGGATCAGCATCCTGTTGTTAAAGTCAAAATCTTATCAGTTTCACTTTTGTGACTGTTTGACATTTACATCCAAAATGTGATATTTAATGGAATTCACTTTTCTCTTTACAGGTGCAATGTTCCCTGTGACCACAAAGAAGAACATTTTCCCCCACCCACCCGTTCACAGAGTGGAACCATCAGTCCCGTATCAGATAAACCTTCCTGTGACTCTTTGTAGTCATATCTGAACATTTTAATTCACCTCCTCCACAGATTTCACCTCAACCGATCCCATTAACTGTCATTTCTTTACACAGTGGACACTGCAAGCTGGAAGTACGCTTGTGTTACTTTTATAACAGGTGCTGGTTCACAGGCAATAGTTGGCTCTTTCACTTGCTTCACTGGAGTCCATAGCTGACTGTTACCACAAGTTAACAATCACATTAATGCTTTAGCTGCCCTATGATCCTAAGCGGAGGCCCAGTGCCACAAGCACTTGTGTAATTTTCTTTTTAGTTCTAACTAAAATTGGCATATCATTAAAAATTTGAATAACTTTATTTTCTGTGTTTAGTTGTATTTTGTTAAGAAATAGAAGACATAACCATAATCAGCTTTTAAACAGAAGACTTTTTTTCTACACACCCAATTCAGTTACACTAGCTTTTCAAATCCTGCCCTGAATTTGAGACTCAAATCAGATCTCTTTAAAACTTAGTTTGTTTGTTTTTTGAGAGATTATATTATCATATATAACAATTCATTTTGGCATAGGAAATTGCTCTCAACCTTAGTCTAAAATCATGCTAAATGCTGTCATTGTCATGGTAACAAGCTTACAATGACAATGTGAACACAGAATTTTTAATTTTTGAAAGGTTTTGAAGATGGAGCTGCCGGGCAGGAAAAAAAGAGGAAGACCACAAGGAAGATCCATGGATGTAGTGAAGCGGGACAGATGGTTGGCGTGACAGAGGTAGGATGCTAGGGATAGAGCAAGATGGATGCCACCGTGGTAACCCCTAAAGGGAACGGTCGAAGAAGAAGAAAGAGACGGAGAAGAAGGATAAACTAATAAACCTTTAAGTTTATGAAAGGTGACATATTTTATAGGATTAATTATATATTTCACCAAAATCATTGAGATTCATCCTTTGTTGTCGATTAATCATCTGCACTGAATTTCATGACAATCAATCAAATGCCTGACAAGACAGGTGACCGAAGGCCAAAATCATCAGTCTGGTGGTGACAATGGAGGAAAAGTGTGGTCATAATGTGGAAACCCTGAAGGTCAGCAGTGACCTGCCCTAGTAGTTGTTAGGCTATACAACTCTGAAATAAGGTACTGTGTTTTCTGGTTCAGATTTGGTTCATGATTTTAAAGCCTTTTTCCTGAGTTTCCAGCTGATGATGTGGCTGTTTCTCCTCCTGCAAAACAGAAAGCTGATGTTTGTTTTCAGATTTTATTCAGTCTCTAGTACACCTCATGTTTTCCACCACAGTTGCATGTGGTGTCAGCACTGTCTGGGCAGAGGATGTATTTAATTTATGAGCTGAATCCTCTGGCACTGTGGACACTGTGGAGTTAGCACAGAAACAGAAAAACACCTTTATGTCATCATCCAAAGACAACTCTATTACACTAGCTCGTCCAATTCTGGCCTACATACTGTAAATGTAATTCTCACATTTTTTAAGTAATAACCTCACTGAATGTGGAGCGAATCTTGCACGTATGAGACATGTTTGGTCAAAAGCAGCATTTGCATGAGTGTGGGATAGCTTATGTATTTATGAGATGAGAGTAGCTAAAACATGTTTAACCCATTTCTGCTTATTTTGCAGACAAGTGCTTTGTAGAAACTTAAATCTGCAGATATATAAATTTATTTTATATAACATTTATATAGCACATATGATGAGATGATCAATGTCATTCACTTCTCCTGGCAGTGGTTTTAGTTAATCATGTGTTGTGCAGCACTGCAGCAGTCCCACTAAAGGGTCGAGTATATATTTGATTTTCACACCAGCATCTTCATCTGTGAACACTGTGACATTGTTATGAAGCTGATGGTGCCTTAAAATATCATTAGCTACACTTTAACACACTGAGAGCCTGTGTCCTCTACTCATACATATAACCCAGCACTCCTCCACCTGCGACAGTTGTCTGCAGCAGACATTTGTAATATCTCCTCCTTCTGACCGCTTTCTTGCTGGTCAGTTTGCCACTTTGAGTCTTGTGAGCACAGAAGTGGAAAAAAGGTAATCTGTGTCTGTGAGGAAGAAGTGCACACGCTTGACAGCTCATGAGTGCCCAAACAAACTGTGGGTGGAGATTCCCATTTTGCAGATTAATGAGGTAATTCACGCAAATGGTTTGGTTTCTAATTAGCATACTGTAATGAAAGGAGCAGCCCACTTCATTCTTTTACTTCTATCTTCTGCCTTGGGTTCGTTGTATCTTACACTGGCATTCGCGGGCAAATTAATACAAAGAGACAGCTGTGACCTCCTGAAGAGGATGTGCGCGTGAGTGTGTGTGCACCACCTGTTTTTTTCAGCCATCTGTGGTGTCAGATGTTTGGAAGGAAGCTAGAAGTTGCTTAACCTGGTGTGACAAACATTATTTGGCGTTTACGCTACACACACACACACACACACACACACACACACACACACACACACACACACACTGCTCATCTTTGCTAAATTACTTGTTCTGCTTGTTCATGATTTTTTTTTCTATGTCCTCTCCCTCTTTCTCCTTTCTGTTCAGCTCTGTTATATTTTTTCTCTTAATGACATTGGCTAATGGCCACAGGAGTGTCTGTGACAAAATTAATGATTACAGAACAACAACTAAACTGCAGAAGTAATATTATATGTGTCAACATGTTGCTGCAGATCAGTTCATTTACATGAAGAAGAGCTTTTAGGAGAATGGATTAGATTCATAAACCTATATTTCAACATTACATTACAAAGTGAGCAACTGGCTGTGTTTAAAAAATGAGCTCTGAGTTATTAATAATGATGTTTTACTTCATATCGTCCGCTATATAAGTTATGATAACATTGTACTCAGTGAGTTAATTTGCCTTTTTTTAAATTAAGCTTCACTCTGTAGAATACAAACACACTGAACTAGTGACCCAAACAGTCAAGAGTGTCCCGAACTGTCAAAATAATTACTAATGTAACTATTTTAGTTCCTTTATCAAAGAAATGTAATTTGTGAAATATGATAACTTTTAAAGATTTATGTGGTTTGTCTTATAAACAATATGAACAACATTGTCCTCATGAGGGGTTTGAATATCATATTACAAGGGAATACTGGCAATACTGCAAGACTGATTGATAAAATATCAAACCTGAGGACAAATGTAAAGCCTGTATAGGACATTTCTGGGCTTATTTGAACAGTTTGAAACACTTCACGTTACAGACTCGGGTCGCTTAGAGCAATGCAATGTTACTGGCAGATGAGCCGAGGTGCAAATTAAAACAGGTAAACTAAATGGATTCTGTGTAGCCAAAGGAAAACCTCCTCCAAGCCATTGTACTCTTGCACTGCCTTTGAAGAATTGCTTTTCATCCAATCATCATATTTACATTGATATATATCCATTAACAGTGTTGGGGAGTAACGGAATACATGTACCGCCGTTACGTATTTAAAATACAAAATATGAGTAACTGTATTCCGTTACAGTTACCGTTTAAAAAGGTGGTATTTAGAATACAGTTACTTTGTTGAAATAAATGGATTACACGGCGGTACTTCCCTGTTTCATATTGTGGCGGGTCAGGACTGTTTGGGTTTTGTTTGACAGCTACGTTCTGTTGTTCCAGGTGGCAGCGTTACGGTTGCCATGGTTACAGGGTGACGCTCTCTCTCTCTCTGTGTTTCCTGGGTGAAAGAGCGCCTGTTGTTGTTGTTGTTGTGCTAAGCTAATAGGCAGAATGCTACAGGCATAGCTCTAAAGAATGTAGCATCATAGGCAGTGTAGTCCGTGCTGCAGGGAGAATGGACTGCCATACACGTTATGTGTCTGTGAGCGAGGGAGGGAGAAAAAGGAAAAGTATGAGCTGTCATCGAGCAAAAACGGGAGCTGGAAGCATGTAAATATAATAATAACCACTGTAGCCAAGAAGAGTGCCTGACGAGCCCAGTTGTAAGTAAGCTATTAAGACTCGACTGTACACCGTGTTCGTGTTTTCCTCCGAAACAGTAAGTTCCGTTGGAGCAGCCTTTCAATGCCTCTCTCTGTCTCTGCTAGCAAAGTTGACCCAGACAACAAAGTAAAGCTAGTTTTCAGCTACCAGCCCGACACAGAACCCACCGTATTAGCCAGAGGTCCCTTTACTACGGTTCAGAGCCGCGGACCTTCAGTAACAGTAATAAATCACAGCAATAGTACATTCACGTAGTTGTAAACAGCATGATAATATATTAAGTAATCCAAAGTATTCAGAATACGTTACTCTCATTGAGTAACGTAACGGAATACGTTACAGAATACATTTTGGGGCATGTATTCTGTAATCTGTAATGGAATACATTTTAAAAGTAACCTTCCTAACACTGTCCATTAATATGGTCTGTTCCTTTTAGATAAATACATTGAAATTTATTTGAGAGACTGAATATTACTGTATTATAACTGCATGTCCAAAAATGTAACCAGTATTTTGATTATTGCCTTAAATTACTTTCGTAGTAACTATACCTGATTCAAATTGCATTGGTCATTGTGATGTTAATTCAGTTAAGTAACTTTTACAGCAGTATTAACACAAGCTCCTCCTCAGCACTTCTACAGAGTGATTTTGTTACCTTAATTTGTATCTGTATTTTGGTCTCGGAGCTGAATGCTTTGACTTTCTAAGAAGTGGAGCCACACAGCAGTAAGGGGCGATTGTGGCTCAAGAGTTGGGAGTTTGCCTTGTAATTGGAAGGTTGCTGGTTCGAGCCCCGGCTCGGACAGTCTCGGTCGTTGTGTCCGTGGGCAAGACACTTCACCTACCCCCTACTGGTGTTGGCCAGAAGGGCCGATGGCGCAATATGGCAGCCAGTCTGCCCCAGGGCAGCTGTGGCTACAACTGTAGCTTGCCTCCACCAGTGTGTGTGTGTGTGTGTGTGTGTGTGTGTGTGTGTGTGTGTGTGTGTGTGTGTGTGTGTGTGTGTGTGTGTGTGTGTGTGTGTGTGTGTGTGTGTGTGTGTGTGTGTGTGTGTGTGTGTGTGTGTGTGTGTGTGTGAATGGGTGGATGACTGGATGTGTAAAGCGCTTTGGGGTCCTTAGGGGCAACTAGTAAAAGCGCTATACAAATACAGGCCATTTACCATAAGTACAAAATCAGACTCAAGCCCAGACTTTTTAATGACTGATGAATGATACTGAGGGATTACATTAACATATACAATAATTTAAGTAATTACAATAAGTAATTTTCCATAATAAGATAACATAAAAATATATATTAACCCAAAAGCAAAAAGTAAAAAACAGCTTAATAAAATCAATACAACAAAATATCTAAAGGAGGAGTTTAGGTGCATAGAAAATATGAATGACCGAATCATTGAGATTCATCCTCTGATGCTCATTGGCTGTGATGGATTTAATGACCAAATATATTCATCTGTTTGCAATACTGTAGGAAACATGTAGAGTAAAGTAAGGTAAGAATCTGTGTACCATGAGTGTGAGAGGCAAAGCATGGATCTGTGTGAAGAAGTATCTGTACAAAAGGTATCTGATATCTGTTTCCAGAGTTCATTTAGTTTCTTGTATGTCTCTATATTTCCTGCAGCAATTGCATGCGTGCCAGTGTTGTAGTTTTACTATTTGGGCATGCTCTATCTTTAATTTATGATGTTATGTGACTAAATCCATTGTCCTGATGGAACAATGTGTGGAAAAGTTAGGCTATAACCCCTGACTGCTTCACTGACAGAGCAGCAAAAGATTATGTTTTACTGGCATGTGGGGATCTGGATGGATGTAAAACTTGGCAATTGTGAGTGAACTGCTCAGATAAATGTGTTTTAAAAAAGGCTGTTTCAGCTGGACTACATCCTATCTTCTCAGAAATGACTCCATAAAGCATGCCGTTCTCCTTCAGCTGATCACCCATGTGATCAGCGTCAATGCCAGGATGCTGTAAAGAATTAAAGACCTGATGTCCGAACAGGACGGCAGAGCAGAGAGCTGGTGAGATCCTTCCATGTACCTGTCAGCTTGAAATGATGGCTCACTTCCTGCTGGCTGGAGAAACACTAATCATCTCCATCTGGATGGAGAGAAATCTTCAATGTGTGTGTGTGTGTGTGTGTGTGTTTGCTTCAAACAGCAGGAAACCTTACACCTACGTTAGGTCAGCGGATGACTTGAACATATGTGTTCACCTGATGCCGTACTTTCTGGAAAGAGGAAGAAACGATTGGTCAAACTCCAAGAGCTTGAGAATAAAATCGGAGGTGACTTCATGATTACTGCACTTTCTCACATGCTGGGTATTTCTCCCCTGCTGTCAGGTCGATAAGACTGTGGAGGTTTGGCTAAACCGTATCTTATTTTGTACAGACTGCCAAAGCTGTCTACTACTATTATAGAGCCAGCTATGAGATGAGCAAATAATAGGGCGGGTATATTGTGAAAAAGTCGGCCAAGATACCTGAAAAGATGTGTTCACACAGCTGTATGAAACGGTCTTACAGGGTAGATTTAACAGTTTAACTGCTCGTTCGCTGCTATTAAAAAAATACAAATGTAAAAAAAAAAATCTAGCATTAGCTGAACCAACACAGGAAAAAACGGTGAGGCGCAATCAGAGTATCTGAAGGCCAGGCAAGTTTATTTTAAACCACAATTCAACAGCAAGGTGATTCAAAGTGCTTCACAGAGACATTAAAAAACAGAAACAAATAAAATGCATGATTTAAAAGGGAAAAAAAAAGAGTAAGTTTTAAAATTTAAGCTTAAAAGTAAAACAGTGCGGATTTAGTGCTTTTTTCAAAAGCAGCAGAAAACAGGTGAGTCTTCAACCTGGATTTAAATAAACTGAGCGTTTCAGCTGATCTGAGGCTTTCTGGGAGTTTGTTCCAGATATATGGAGCATAAAAGCTGAATGCAGCTTCTCCGTGTCTGGTTCTGACTCTGGGAAATGATAAAAAAACGGATCCAGGTGACCTGAGGGATCTGGAAGGTTCATACTGGGTTAGGAGGTCACTGATGTATTTTGGTCCTAAACCATTCAGAGCTTTATAGACCAGCATCAGAACTTTAAAGTCTATCTTCTGACAGACAGGCAGCCAGTGTAAAGACCTCAGAACTGGACTGATGTGGTCCACTTTTTTGGTCTTAGTGAGGACTCGAGCAGCAGAGTTGAACGTTTTTATCAAACTGAATCTCTTATAGGCTTTAAACATAGACCACATTAACAGAAAAAAAGGCGTCATTTGTCAGTCGGTGAAGAATTCCAGTCTTGTTTTTTTAAACAGGACATGCTGAGCAAAGGGAGTATCTGGTGGAGAAACTAAGGGACAGTGGACACTAATAGTAGGGAGGTTTTTTTAACCAAAAACATAATGTAACAATCAGCGACCTGTCAGAGAACTGAAAACAAAACACTGTCACAAGAAATTTGTGTATGATAACACACTTTATTTCACAACTGTCACACTTTAAACTGGAGACGTTAGATAGCAGCTGGGGAGGATGGACATGTTGCCTGCCTGGTTAAATACAAGACAGGTTTTTAGCATTTTCTAACATTACTAAAAAATGGTCAGAGAGATGAATTCCCACATAAAAAAAATGTTGAGTGCTAATGCATAGGGGCAGCATTTTGGAAGCAGCAGACGAGGCCTAGTAAGGAGCATTGATGACTGTATCTTGCATTTATGGGGCGACGTTTGTAAAGTGAAACATGCTGAAATTAACGGCAACATTTTTCCACATTTAGCTCAAAACCTTACAAAAACATGTTTTTTCGAGTCATCTTTTACAACATTTAGTAAAATATTTGAAACGTTTCATATTTAAAACACAATTTTAAATGTTAAATCTAAATGTTAAATGTTAAATCTAAATGTTAAATGTTAAATCTAAATGTTATATTTAAATCTAAATGTTAAATGTTAAATCTAAATGTTACAGGAAACTAAAGCTAACATGCAAATTGGAGACTGCAGCTGCAAGTGCACTACTGCTGAACCTTTGAATGGCTGACAAAATGGATCTTCTGATGTTTTCAGCTAAATTGCTGGACGTGCTGGTAGGCAAGAAGTGAAGCAGCTCATGAGAAGAGACCATCATTGGAGAGCAGACACAATCTGACCACTACCGGCACACTTTTGCACTGGAGGGCAGGCACGTGCAGAGAGGGGGGGCTAGAGGGGCTTGAGCACCCGCCCCTTTCCTGATGGGTGCCCAAAGTGCCCTTTTGTTGAGGCAACTTTTTAAAAACATTATTTTTTTAATGTGTGTGTGCGTGCGGAGTCCTGTCTGTGCCCCTCAACAATAATATTTAACTATTAATCACAGTTTTGCTAAATAAAAGGATCTGGCTTGCATCAGTCACATGATCACATTTAACCAATGATTGCCCTTGACGGCAGAACGCGCTGGTTACGAGCCGGGAACGAGCTCACAAAGAGCACGCGCATTTTTTGCGGTCCGGAGCTGTAGGAGAAACACAAATTAACTCAGAGACACAGACTGATGCGACAAAACCAGTAAGTAGGTGTACAGCGTACACTGTAGTCTATAGCACACAGGAGTATTGGCTTATTACGTACACGTTGGTAAGCTGTCTTGTTGCAACTGACGAAAAGAAACAAACGAGCGTGCTGTGTGTGCAACAGCGCGACAAACATTACCTGTCCTTTTATTAACTGCACAAGTAGTGCTGGTCATAGCTGCTGACATTAAACACTATTGATTTAAGATGTGATGGAATAAAAGTAATTATTTTCAATCAAATGCTGCAAGGAATATTTTCATGTGACACAGCGTAAATCTTTCCATAAACATGGAGCAGAGGCATTCTCACATTGCATGCAATCACAATAAAAACATCAATACTAAACAGATAAAACATGCAAAACAAAGACAAAGGCTGTCATGGGTCTGTAGCTCTGTCCACCGTTTTAGGGAACATATTTAGTTTTAAAGTATTTAGAACATATTTAGTTTTAAAGTAAGTTTCTGGGCTTTTCCTGCCTTTCTGGAGGGATAATATGCATGTCCACATAATTATGCATTATTATAATATTTTAAAAAACACACGCTGTATTTTAAAGAGCATACATTAAGAAGCAGATTATATTAGATTTATATTTATAAGTATAAGACAAAATTTGGATTTTACAGCAGTAAAATTATTGTATCGCTACAGTTTAAAAATGTAATAAGCTTTGCCCTGCACAGAGTGGATAGTGAAACAAATGGAATCATCATAAATACATTATTTCATATTTATTACTTCCCCCTCCTCATTGCTTTATTATTGTAGCTCTAGTAATAAATAATAATGTAAGGATTCTGGATCAGCACCATGATGCCCATAGTATACAGTATTCTGAAGAAGGTCTAAAACGTCACTGTGTGTGCGTGCATGTGTGTGTTTTATTTAGATGGATTTAAAAAAAATATATTACTCATGATATAACATTGTCCAGACATGCCTGGTAAGGACATGAGAAGGAAACAGTGGGAGCTGTGTGAGGCTACTAAAGGCAGTGCTATAACATTTTTCTGTCATCATTTTATTATAGATTAAGTGCAAGAGTTGTTAGGTGTGGATAATTAGATTATAGTTTATTGCAATAGCAAGTTGTGCCTTGTTCTCAGATAGACAGCAAGTGGAGAGTAATATATGAAATGATGGGATGGAAGGAAGAAGCAAAGAGTGATTCACAGGCAGAGCCTAAATTATTTCTCACAGTTTCTTGTTGCCTTATGGTTCCAAGTGCTGTCACCAATCTTTGTGCATCTTTGCAATCTTTGCATCTCATGACACTTGTTTAATCAGCTACCATCTCTCCTATGGACTTTTTACTGTCTACAGTCTCAGATCAACACAGCCCTGCCCTTCCCATATTAGATTCTTGATGAATGTGTGTTGTTGTTATTCAGCCTGGTTCAATGTGCCCCTTTTTAACTTTGAGCACCCGCCCCTTTAAACCTTTCTGCACGGCCCTGCTGGAGGGTTTTGTAAATCTTTTATTTTGGTATTTCCGTTGAGCCGTACAGTAAATTTGCATGTTAGCTAAAAATTTAGTTTCCTGTAACATTTAGATTTAACAATTAACATTTAGATTTAAATACAATATTTAGATTTAACATTTAGATTTAAATATATTTAGATCAACAAATTTCCTTTAGAGAAAGGCACGTGAGGTAGGAGGAGACGGCAGAGGTAAGCGGAAGTGACAGTCAAGGTAAGCGACTAATGTTGTAACTGACGTCAGACGCCGGAGATTTTGGCGGAAAATTAAAGCAAATGGTAGTTTAGATTTGAACAAATTTCTTTAAGCTTCAGTATTACCAAATACACTTTTCAATTGTCTCATAACTAACAATATTTGCCTAAATTATCTCCAACACCCTGGAGAACAACGGGGAGAGTTTAGACGCTCTCCAAGATTATATTGATCAGTGCTTTCAGGATCTCGTGATGAAGAAGGCCCAGAGTGCAGCTTCCCCGGCCAAATCTGAGACGCCGTCGTCGAAAAGACAACGCCCGGCAGATTCCCCCGGCACAACATCGCCAGCTGGCAAAGATATTGCCGACATACTGGAGTCAATCGACAAGCGATTGTCCAGTTTCGACGCAAGGCTGTCCCTGGTGGAGATTCTTCACCGGGAATTTAAATGCTTGCGAGAATCCCTGGAGTTCAGCCAGCAGCAAGTGGAAACGCTCGCTGCTGAAAATGCCACGCTAAGGGAGTCGGTGAAATCTCTCACAGAAAATGTTACCCAGCTCAATAGAGAAAATAAAAAAATAAAAGAAACGGTTATTGATCTACAAGCTCGTAGCATGCGTGATAATCTAGTATTTTCTGGTATTCCAGAAGCCGCTGGAGAGGACGCGGAGACCACGGTAAAAAGCTTCATCAAAACCCACCTGAAGCTGCCGGAGGACACGGTGAAGAACATCGTCTTCGATAGGGTGCATCGCCTCGGCCCCATTCGGGCTACGGCCGGGAGACCACGTCCTATCGTGGCCAAATTCGGCCACTTCAAACAAAAGCAACATGTGAAAAGCCGCGGCAGGGAATTAAAAGGAACGGACTTCAGCGTGAACGATCAGTTCCCCAAAGAGATCCTGGAACGACGCAGGGTCCTTTTCCCAATCCGACGCGGCTTCATCCAGAAGGGCTCCCGCGCTGTCATCGCTGTGGACCGGCTGTACGTGGACGGACAGCTCCACCGCGACCCCAACATCACTCCGTGGCTGTATTAACTTCAGACCAGATAAGAATCCGCTACACCCTTTCCCTATCCACTCACACTAACTTGGATTAACATTTGTTTAACTTACCGGTATCAAATCGCATCTTAAGTGTGATTTCATAGCAGTATTAACACCGTCACTCTCCGTCAGTGATTTAATTGGAATGTTTACGTTTTCTTTTCTCTCTTCTCGTTTTTTTTTTTTTTTTTTTTTTTTTTTCTCTCTTTTCCCCCTCTTGTTTTTATGCTGCTCACCCTCGTCCTTGGTTTCTTTCTTTATTTCTTTCACTGCTTCGATCACCTGCTTCCACACTCATCCACAAACAACATCATTTATTTCGACACTTACTCACTGCACGATCACGCACAGTCATGCGCTCAACGGCAGCACATTTACATCAGTCAGACAGCGCACACAGACCTATGGGATACACACACTTAAGCCAAGCATACTCATATTAGTAAATATGCAAACACATAGTCAGACTCGGGGAGCATCTCGCCACACATTTTTTCTCTCTCTCCCTCTCCTTATTTATGAACAAGTGAGGTATTCTCTCCACCTGTCTAAGCGACACACACAGAGTACACCCCTAGTTATGCACAGACATCTATGGGTGCACTAAGATTCGTTACATGGAATGTAAATGGAGCTGGCTCCAGAGAAAAGAGGTTAAAAATATTTAACCAACTCAAAAAACTACAGGCAGATGTTGTCCTTTTACAAGAGACCCACAGACCTCTTAGAGGTTCGAATGAACTTAAAACACCTGAGTTTCCTAATGTGTTCTCAGCCTGTTATAATTCTAGACAAAGGGGAGTAGCAATTTTAATTCATAAAAAAATTAATTTCACAGTACTCGATACAGTTATAGATCCAGAGGGCAGATTCTTAATCATTAAACTATCTATACTTGATAAAAAGCTATGTATTGTAAGTGTATATGGTCCAAATGTTGATGATCCCTCATTCTTTCACGGTTTTTTCAGTGCACTCTCTGAACACTTAGATGGCACACTTGTGCTTGGAGGCGACCTCAACCTTGGACTGAATGAAGAAATGGATAGGCTCAATACAGCAGGAACTCAGCGTAATTGGCAGTCCACAAATATAATCAAACAGTATATGAGCGACTTTGGTCTTTGCGATGCATGGCGCTCCCTTCACCCCACCAGTAAGGAATATACTTTTTTTTCACATGTTTATCACTCCTACTCTCGTCTAGATTATTTTTTGGTCAGCAGCTCACTGCTGAGTGACGTTTCAGACACTGAGATTCACCCTATAGTTGTCAGCGATCATGCTCCTGTATCTTTAACACTAATGCACAAGAATAATACTATGCCAAGTAAAAACTGGAGATTTAATACATCACTGCTTAAAGATGAAGACTTTATTAAATATTTTAAAAAAGAGTGGACTTCATATTTAGACTTTAATGACACTCCCGGAACATCAGCTTCTGTTTTATGGGAAGCAGGGAAAGCTGTGATGAGAGGTAAAATAATTTCTTTCTCATCACATAAAAAGAAAAAAGAAAACAAAAATATTCAGGAATTAGAAAAAAACATCAAATCACTAGAAGAAGCCTACACGTCCCACCAAGATCAGGAAACATTGAACAAAATACGCAAAACAAAACTAGAATTAAATGAGATAATTGATAGAAAAACAAAATTCTTAGTACAAAGACTACGCTTACAAAATTATGAACATAGTAATAAATCCGGTAAATTTCTAGCAAACCAGTTAAAAATAAATAAAGAAAAAACAACTATATGTGCTGTTCAAGATTCATCTGGGAACACAATATATGAACCGAAACAAATAAACAACATTTTCAGGGATTTCTATAAAACGTTGTATTCACCACAAATAAACCCATCTAAAAAGGAAATTGATCAATTTTTAGACAACATAACTCTCCCAAAATTATTAGACTCTCAAGCAATGGCACTGGATTCGCCACTGACATCAGGTGAACTCCAGGAAGCCCTGATAAATATGTCCAATAATAAGGCTCCAGGTCCAGACGGCTTTCCTGCAGAATTCTACAAAGAATTCTGGACGATTCTAGCACCAGTTTTTTACAGAACGTTGTTAGAAATCAAAGAAAAGGGCAGACTTCCATCAAATATGAATTCTGCAAACATTAATCTCCTGCTAAAACCAGGCAAAGACCCTGTATATCCCTCAAGCTATCGTCCAATATCCCTTATTAATGTAGACCTCAAAATAATCTGCAAAGCTCTCTCGAAGAGACTAGAGAAAATAACCCCCCTCTTAATTCATCCTGACCAAACTGGTTTCATAAAAGGTAGGCACTCATCAACAAATACACGTAGATTACTTAATTTGATAGACTACTCATACAGTAAAAACCTTGAAACTACAATATTTTCCTTAGATGCAGAAAAAGCGTTTGACAGAGTTAACTGGAAATTTCTATTTGCAACTTTACACAAATTTGGTTTTGGATCTTCTTTCATCAACTGGTTAAAAATATTATATAATTCCCCAACAGCTTGTGTCAGAACAAATGACCAGACATCCTCCAGCTTATGTCTCCTGAGGGGCACCAGGCAGGGATGCCCACTCTCCCCTTCACTGTTTGCAATTTTTATCGAACCACTAGCAGCAGCAATTAGACAGAATTCAGCAATTAAGGGCATAAAATGCAAGAACGTAGAACATAAAATCAGCCTTTATGCTGATGATGTGTTACTCTTTCTCCAAAATTCACAAACCAATATCTCTGGGGTGATTGAATTGATAAACTCTTTTGCAAGAATATCAGATTACTCAATTAACTGGTCAAAATCTACAGTCCTTCCTATTAATTGCTGCTTCCATAATTCCTCTTCTACTCCACTGCAATCGGGAAATATAAAATATTTAGGTATTAATGTTTCTCCCAAGCTTGCAGATCTAACTAAATTAAACCATACCCCACTTTTAAAGAAAGTAGAAGGTGATCTGGCTAGATGGAAATGTCTACCCATATCACTCATGGGAAGGGTTGCTGCTATAAAAATGATGGTATTACCAAAAATAAATTATTTATTCTCAATGATCCCAACTAAACCGCCGCAAGATTGGTTCAGATCTCTAGATTCATATATGTCCAAATTCCTTTGGAAAAATAAGCCCCCACGTATAAGCTTAAAAACACTACAAAAAACCAAGGATAAAGGAGGATTAGAACTACCGAACTTTCAGCACTACTTCTTAGCCAACAGGCTTCAGTTTATCTCAGGATGGCTAAAACATACCCTCTTAGATGAACCTTGGCTAGATGTAGAACAAGCACTTTGCAATAATCTAGAGATTTCAGATCTACCATTTATCAGCTCAAACATCCAACGACATGAATGCTTCAAAAGCATCAACATCAGCTCTTCTCTGACAGCATGGTGGGAGTTTCTAAAATTGACGGAGTCTTCATTAATCCCATGCAAACGTACACCTATCTGGAACAACCCTGACATATTACAAAACAATAATATGATAAACTTTTCAGATTGGAATGGTAAAGGAATCAAATATGTAGAACATATACTAGAAGGAACAGAATTTATTTCATTTGACAGACTAGTTACACAATATGGGATCAACAAGAAAAGATTTTTAGAATATCAACAAATTAAATCCATAATAAAAAAGAAATTTAAACTGGGTCAAGTTGAACTACAAACACCACCAAGTGTGGTTCAATTTTTTACTCTTAAAACCCCCAAATTACTATCCAAAATGTACAGAATGCTTTCTAAAACAGATGAATCAATATCACTTCCTATTGCAAAATGGGAAGCGGATTTATCAGTTAACTTAGACCAAAACTTCTGGTCTCAGATTTGCTTAAAAACCTTTCATCTAATCAGAAATCCCAGTCTTCAATTAATTCAATACAAAATACTACATAGAGTGCACTATACAGGTCATCGGATGTTCAAGATGGGCTTTGCATCTACCAACAACTGCTCACACTGCCAAACCAATTCACCGGACAATTATATCCACGCTCTTTGGTTCTGTCCACCAGTTCAGAAGTTTTGGCGCGAGATATGTGAAGACTTATCAAAGTGTCTGAAATGTAACATTCCAACTTCCCCCTTAGTGTGTTTGTTGGGCAGCTTAGATAATGTCACTTCAGAAAAGAATATAGCCCATATGGTTTTCACTGCCCTATGCATAGCCAAGAAAACAGTCCTCATGAACTGGAAAAATAAAAACAATCTTAATTCTAACCAATATAGAAATTATCTATTAGATTACATTAGTCTTGATACAGCCTCTGCCACCACATCAGATCAATTGCTCTGGACTCCTTTGATCACCTCCATCACCTAGTGGGGGTGGGGGGTCATATTTTGGTCTCGCCTTCACTGTTGTGATTGGTGTGGGGGTAGGGTCGGGCTTAGGGCGTCAGGCGGTTCCCCGGGAGCATCTTCCTTGGGGGGCTCAACCCGGGGTAGCGGTCATGGCCAATTAGGGGCTCTGTTGGCTCTTAGGTGACGGCTTCCTCGTGGCTACGTGCAGCGGGGCTAGGGGAGGGTCTGTGCTGACGGACGGGGGTTGCTGACCTGGTAGCCTGGCTGCCCCTGGGTGGGTCCGGGACGGGCGTGAGGTTCTGGGGGCGCTCCGGCTCTGGCCTGGGGCCCTGGCCGGGCCTCGGGGGCCTGGGTCCTGGTTGGTGTGTTGCCGGGGTTGTGGGCCGGTGGGTATATGGGGGCCCGCCACTGGCGCAGGGTGCCGCCGGTGCGCCGAGCCACCTGGGGGGCTCTTCAACTGGTGGGGGGGGGGGGGGTTGTCACATCTTGCAGGAGCTTTCCTCTCTCAGGAACTCTCTCTGCAAGAGGGGGAGATACAGGAGAGGTGGAGGAAGATCTCAGCCTGGGCGTCTATTGTCTTATGTAGTCTGGAAGATGAGTGGATGATGGGGTGGGTGTAGTTTTCTCTGTTGTGGGGTTGGGTGGACTGCCCCGGGCTCTGTGGGGCCGGGCGGCGCCGCTGCACTGGTCCCCGGTTCGGATGGGCCTGGGCCCCCCTTCCCTGGCGGGTCGCGGAGTATGGGGGTGCCTACTGGGGTCAGCGGGGGAGCTGGCCCCAGGGAGGGGTCACTTGCCCCTCCCTTCCTTCCCTCCCCATCTCCAGCTGCCTCCCTCTTCCCGCTCCACCACAACCACCCACACATGCAGGGCCTTGGAGTAGGGGTGTGTCACCAGGGTGCAGAGGAGGTAACCCCCCCCCCCCCCCCCTCTGTCCCCTTCTGGCTGCCTCTGCCTCAATTTTATCCCGCAACTTAGACATTCACATTACTCACACTCTCATTACACATACATATAGGATCTTGGGGGTGGGCACGCTACACGGAATCCCAATTACCATCAGGGTGTACATCTCACCCCCGGCGTCGTTGCCCACCTCTCAATTTTAAATACACGTAGACATTGAGGGCTAGCAGGAGGGACTATGCGCTTATCTGCTGCTCTCTGGCAGGTAGCTCCATGCCCTCCTGGGTTTTAAATGCACCTTAGAACACACATACATCAACACTACAATGAGCGGGTGGAGGGAGGTTAGGAGTCTTCTCTCACCCTCGTTCTCTGCTTCCTGCTGGAGCAGGGGGGCTAGGAGGAGGAGTTGGCCGTCCGACTGGGATCCGGGATGTGGGGCCTCCCTGCTGCTGCGGAGTCGGGGCGGTCTGCTTCTCCCCACCGCAGGGAAAAGGGTAACACAACCTGGGTCTGGGTGCAGTTCCCCCCTCCAGGGGCAAGGGTACCTAGACCTGGTTCGTAGAGTACGCTTGGGGAGTGTGATTGTGTGTACAGCGTCTCTTTATGTCTGTCTCCACGTTGGTTGAGTGTGGAGTAAGTGCATATGAGAGCATGAGGGTGGGAATGGATGTTTGTATCTGTGTGTGCCTGTATGTCTGTGTCTATATGTCAGGTTGGGTATCAGATGCCACCTCTCTGAGGACAGCTCAGGCCCTCCAAGGTTTGGAGGCCTATCTCCCCCCACCACTTCCCCTGCCGGGGGCGGACTCCCTCAGACATCGGTGCGTTGGTGGTTCTTTGTGTCCGGGGGTGGGCGTCCGGGTACACACCGGCTCACTCCTTGGCGGCTGCTTATCGGGGCCTGGAGCCTGGGGCTCGCTTGGGCCACCTCGGAGGTGGGGTGCCCCCGGCCTCTCGGCCTGGGGCTCGGTCACTCAGGCACAGCTGGCTGCCGGCGGAGCTCACGGGCACGTCACTGCAGCCCCCCCTGGCTTCTGCTCCGTGGCTGCTGGGTGACCCCTCATCTGGGACTCTCCTCAGCTCTTTCTGGGACAGTGGCGCGGCTGCCCCTCTGTTGGTCTTCCTTGGTCTCTTGTGTTCTGGGGGCCTCTGGATGTCTGGAGTTTTGATCTCCTCCATACCTGCTTCATGCCCTGGAGGACGGGGCAGTGGCCCCCCACACCCTCTAGCAGATCATTACATGAGGGAACCTTTTAAGAAAACAAGCGCGTCCATGCTCACAGGTGTACACACGGGTGATCACACACACAAACTACACCCTTTTTGGCTCCTACCTCAATGCACACTGTGCTGTCGATCTTACGTGCTGCACAATAATGTTTAATATTTAGTAGTTACTGTCATATTCCCATATATCATTGTGATGTGGTTTATTGTATTACTCTCGTTTTCTTCTGCTTGTTTTCTTTTTTCTTTCTCAACAGGTGATCCAGGTGATCGATATATGTATTTATTTTTTTATTTATTTATTTTTTTTTCTTCTGCTTATTCTGTTGGTTTTTGTTTTTTGCCCTTCTCCCCCGTCCCTCTTCTCAACTGTCTTTCTTTCCCTCTTTCTTTCTCCCTTTTCTTTCCCCCAGTCAAATCTGTCCCGTATTCAGCAAGTGAAAATAAAATAAAGAATAAAAGGTGAATCAAATGGACCATTACGGCAAAGCTGGGATGGTCAATTTGGTAAAGAAAAACCGTTGGGCATCTTTCTTCGCCTTTAGACAATAATTCTGATGGCAAAAGAGCCAAACGGGACAGGCAAAAAAAAAAAAAAAAAAAAAAAAAAAAATATATATATATATATTTAGATTTAACATTTAAAATTGTGTTTTAAATATGAAAAGTTACAAATATTTTACTAAATAATGTAAAAAATGACTAAAAAAACACATGTTTTTGTAAGGTTTTGAGCTAAATGTGGAAAAATGTTGCCGTTAATTTCAGCATGTTTCACTTTACAAACAGCGCCCCATATGCATTACTACCCGGAGCCCTACATTAACTAAGCAAGGCAACAAGCCTCCCATCCTAATACAGGAACACTGACCCCTTCATTATCTGCCTTCATTCCCAGCAGCCCTAACCAGCTGCGAACGACACCCTCCTTCTAAGGTGAATGCAGTCCCACCATGTAGCTTCCTGCTCCTTCTTACACACACACTTCCCAAATGCCCTTTTAATCAAATCCTACAATCCCAAACGCTGTGCAGTTAACCACACCTGATATCAATCAGTCATTCCTGTTGGACCGATGATGAGTTCAAAGTTCATCTCAGTCACATTATAATCATTTGCCCTATTGATAGTGTCTGTCTGCTAAGGGGGCAGTGTGTCGCTAGATTAAAAGGGATCAAACCACATAGAATCTAATCTGAGTGATTGTGACCCTCTCAGGTCAATATTTAAGATATTATAGGAGCACAGGTGCCTCATTAACTGTCTTTGCAGCCAGCAAAATGGCATTAGCAGCTGCACTTTTCACCACTGGATCTTCATTTGCTAACTAACAAAGAATGAGACTCTACAATGTGAAAACTTTTAATTATAGCTCTGCAAAGATGCATATTAAGGTTGGACTGAAGATGTTTTGAAGACTCAAGGAAAAATTTAAGAGGTAAGACAGAGCGCATGCTGTAAAAGTTAAGTGTAGGTTGTTCCCGTTATACGAGGCACACTCACCTTTAGTCACAGTGACCTTTCCTTGATGGCATCCTAAACTTGTAACAAACTTCTTACGGCCAACTTCCACTCATCAAACTTTGGTTCTTTTTCTTTTTTGAAGCTTTTTTCTGGTCATTACTTTGTAATTGACTGCACTTATTTCTGTATCACACTTAATCCCTGAATATAACGAAACCTGCTGTGAATTGGACAAACTTTTCTTTCTGTAGAAAAAGACCATGTCTCTTATTTCTGGGTCAAAGCATCTACTGCACTGGATATTTGGATGGATTTATATGGATTTTTTTAATGTGCTGCAGCACTTTGTCCCTTGCTGTTGAAGGGACACAGGTCATAAAATGATTCAGTCATTCCAGCCTTCTGGAGCATTTTATTAGTATTTTCCAAGTGTAGCATGCCTTTAAGCTAAGGTTTTTAAAAGAAACTCTCTGTGTATGCAACACTTCTTGGTTTCCTGGACACCAAAACTAAAATTATGGTATGGAGGTTCAGCTGAGGACCACAATTCTTAATATATTAATGCCTAAACTTGTGTTGTGTACTTATAGCAACAACTGTATCCATTCTCAGTGTCTCTTTGTTATAGTCCACATTTGCCAGTCAGATGCAGATGCTGTACCATCTCTAACTGACTCAAAACAATCTAATGCTTATCCTTAAACTTTTAGATGTAGTAGCCCTTACTGACCTAATTACATTTCGATTAGCTATGAAATAAAGGAGTGTGTCTTCCATTAAATTCTAACTTAGAAATATTAGTTCAGGAAACCAATAAATAATATATTCTCCTCACTTGATGATTATGGATCAGTTGCACTGCATCACAAACATTTTAACTTCAAAGTGATGCACAAGTTGTTATATGTTGAGGTGCAACATGAACTTATTGTGTGGCAGATTCAATTTATTTTTAACATCCTGTTACTGAATTATCTCACTTTACTTTGACCATGATCAATCTGTCACATCCACCAACTCAGCTCTAGTCGGAGTATTTCAGAAACTGCAGATATGCTGGCATTTGAAGATGTCAGAAAAAGAAAATATCCAGTGAGTGGCAAAAATGCTTTGTTGATACTAGAGGTCAAAAGAGAAAGGCCACACTGCTTTAAGCTATCAGGAAGGAAAAGTAACTTAAGTAACCACTCATTACAAAAAAGCGATGCACGAGAGTCTCTGAATGCACAATAGGTTGAACCTTGAAACAGATGGAGTACATCAACGCAAGACCAGGTGTCACTCCTGTAAGAACAGGATACTAGGAGCTCGATTCACACGGGGTAACCAAAATTGGACAACAGAAGATAAAGTTGGGGGAAAAAATGTCCTTGTCTGATATATCTCGAATTCTATTGCAATGTTCAGATGGTACGATCAGAATTTGGAGTAATCAACATGAAAGCATGGATCCTTCCTCGCTATCAGTGGGATTAGAGTTCGTGCTGTTCATAGTAGTGTGATTTCTTGGGACTGCTTTTTTTTTTCTTGGGAAATATCTTCTCACAGTCTTTGAGCTTAGTACCAGCTGACCACAGGCTACATGATTACTGCTGCTGATCATGTCCTTCATGACCTTAAACATGACGATGAGTTCCATGTACTCAAATTGCTTTCACAGTTACCAGATCTCAGTCCAGTAGAGCGACCTCGGAATGTAGCAGAACAGGAGATTCCCATCATTGATGTGTAGCTGACAGATCTATGTGATGCTGTCATGTTATCATTTTGTTGAATCCTTGACCCAGAACAATCTCAGTCTCATCAAAGTTTTTTTTTTCTATTCAAGCGAGAACTTCCTCTTGTAATCCTGTTGCGTATGTTTCATAGCACAGACATCCATGGAGTCCTGTCACTTCTTAAATAACTGCTCCATTGTTTTGATCAGACAAGGAAAAACTGCAGATCTCTCTCGGGACAGAGACAAACTTTTCTCTTTCAAACATGCATCCTAGTGTTCCTCAGGATGAACAGATGGAAATAATTCCTTGTATTCATTTTAAAGTGTTGGGTTAGCACACAATTGCGCATCTTGATGTAGGCTTTTAGATATTCTGCTCCTATTCCTTGAATTTCTGTTCATTGCCCTACAAGGTCGGCAAAAACAATTTTCCCTGGTCAGATCTACTCAAAGAGTGGGAATGAAACCATGTTGAAATCATTAAAGGACCCGTGCACTGTTGGCTGCATTTCTCAGCCTCTTGCAGGTAAGAGCTGAAGTCAAACCACAATGCATATCTGAAATATCTGGCTGAAGGAATGTGTGTGTGCCATGCTGATTTCTATCCTGAGGTGTGTTTTCAAGGTCTCAGGCTGCATGGAGGTCCCTACTCCGGGCCTGCTCCACATTAAAGCCACATGTCTATGTTTTTCTTTCCTACAGGCATGTGATACCTGCAGCTCTCACACTGGCACATGTGCACAATGCTGTCTTAGGATGGAAACCTCATGAGTCCATATGATCTTACTCAGTGTAAAAGATTAGATGGCTCACAGAGGTTTTATAAACATTTATAGGTGCGTGAAGCCTGTTTGAAATGTATAATCTTTGATGACTCCAAAGAACAGGTGAGATAAATGGTAATTGATGGAAAAAATTACCAAATGCACCAGTTACATTGCATGTATTTATTAGGGAACATACCCTAAAAGAAATTGGCAATAAAAGTCTTCACCAGTACCTATAAAATATTGCAATGTTTCATAACACAAAATGAAATCATAAAACTGCAAAAACTGATATTTTTCCCCATTAGCGGTCAGAAAAGTTTGCAAACGAATGTATGGTGCCGTGGGGGGGTACGGTACCTTTTTTACGCCTCAGTGTGAGCAGGCACCTGTGAAACTGAAGGATGATGCACCCTCATACAGTAACTTTTCCATCATAAGGTAGGCCCAACCATATTCATCTACCTTTTTGACTCTAATGAGGACCATCATTTACAAAATGAACATAATATTTTATTAAATAACACTCGAGCCCAAACACTGACACCTTGAACTTCCGAGGAAAGAATTTGAGGTCATAGTTCAAACGGACCAAAGGGGGTATTTCCATAAGCAGGTTCTACATAAGCAGGTTTGCTTTTGCAACCAGAACAGCTCCCTCTCCAGGTCATTAGAAAGATGCAGCTGTGTGCTGTAGATTAAATGGCCCGTTATACCTGCCTCTGTTGCCCTTGTGAATGGTGAATGAAATATGAGCGCGCAACCATGTTGGTTCTTATGAAAGGTTTTGGTGAAAACATTAAAAAAAGAAAAGAACTCGGTTTTTGCACAGATGTGTTTAAAATGTATGTCGTAGTCATACAGTTTATTCACACAAAAACCCAAAAATGTGATGGTTATGATATAATCGTGTTCTCCCTTACTTGCACACACTAACACACACTCAGAGTTGGACAGGAAGGGGTTGAGTTTTGCGTTTCCTGTGCTGTATTCCCCACTCTCGGCTCATGCCTTGATGTGAAACGTTCCCCATTTCCTGCAGCTCCCAGGTGAGTGTGTGGCTGGAAAATAATGTTTTCACTGGGAAATTGAAAATCTCCTATATTCACCTTCTTTCCAGCAGTTATTTTCAATGTTTTTCCACTGACTTTCTCTATTGCAAAGACAGGTATGTGGGCATTTTTTTCTTTTTTTGCAAATTTGCTGCAAATTTACAGATTAAATTGGGGATATAGTTGGGTAATCAGAAGTAACAATGAAATGAAATGTATCCAGCAACCTATCATGCAATTAAATTCTGTCTGGTCGTGTCGACAACAGTTTCTCAAAGCCAATTAAAAGAACAAAACACACATAATCATGTAATGGGCCTTGGAAAGAGGTCCTGGGGTCCTTTTTCTCATTCATTAGCTGGTAAAAATTCATGTCTGCAAATAAATGATTTTGAAAACATAATCTAACTATTATTGTTTCTGCATATTGTTCTTTATACTGTAGAGACACTAAAATTATAAAAGTTCTCTTCCCAGACGGAAAACACATGAACTCTACCTGGATTTGGTGTTGAGCTACAGCCTGTCTGCATTTTTTTCCTGCTTCTGTCTGTTTTCCCCTTCTTCCTTCCAGCTCTACCTGTCTTCTTGTCTTCCCATCTTTTCCATAACCTCTCTCTGTTTACTTCATCTTCTCCCTGTTCACTCAGTTTCTTTTATATTCAGTTTCAACGCTGCTGCAGTTGTCTGTCTTTACGATGTGCCGGTTACGATGCCTCAGGGCGCGCCATTTCCATGTTGATCCGCTCCTCAAAACAGACTCAGACACGCTTTGCTGTGCACAATATCTGATAGCAATGATGTATTACAATACCTGCAACCTCTTTTTAAAAAAGACCAGAATTGTGCTGAATTAGGTAGAAAAGAGTCCCTACAGTTTATAGGGACACTCAGGAGTGAACTCAGCATGCCTGCAGCAAACTACTTGGTGAGGGCGGAAGACTGGACTGGAAATGTAGGAGCTAAAAGTTTCAGTAAAATACTGTTGGGATGGAACTACACAAAGCATTTTACAGTAGCTGTGTTGGTGTTCAGCGTAGCAGCTGCAGGCTTACTCTTTTAAGGTTTAAATGAGTGAGAGGAAGAGACACCAGGGCTGACAGCAGCAACTGCGGTGCAGTTCAACATCAATGTTTATTAATTAGAGGTGAGAATTTAAACCTTCTGAGGCAGTGTGGCTATTATAATGAAAGACTCTACCTACTCTATAAAATGTCTTCTTTAAAAAAACAAAAACAAAACAAAAACAATCATATAAGAACATTCATGCTAAACATAGAGTCCTGAATGGTTCAGTCAGGACTTGACAGTTTTGTAGAGTGTAAATGTTTCAGAGGAGGAGGGCTACATTTTTGGGCTTTTCACTATGACATTATCTATGGCTTACCATAACACATGGTGGTTAAGCCAAGTAACCTTTCCAGTAAATAAAATAGAACAGATTTGTCAAAAATAGCTGGAGGAAGGACACAAATGCAAAGCAGAGACGCAAAAACGATCTTTAATACGAATGAATAAAGAAAAAAATACATAAAGTGCAACAATTAAAGCAAAAACTGAAATGCAAAAGGGATAAGAGGATCAACAGAAACAAAACCCAAGAAAGTACTGAAACTTTCTCCTTGAATTTTTTTTCAGGCTGTTGGTCACTGGTTTTGTTTTGTTTTCAGAATATATATGCACTTTTTTACACAAAAGAAGCCACAAGTTACCACGTTTTTAACATACAAATAAAATGAGAATACGTTTAATCACACAGCAATGTGTGTTAGACTGGTAGGGCCCTGTGGCTGTCTATCAAAGAGCTGATGCCCCTATTAATACACACCTTTACTTTGGGGATACTTTTTAAGCTCTTCAGGTCGTATCAGAGGGTAACGTTTGATCTCATCTGCTCATTTGTTTAATGCAGGAGTCTGTGGGAACCTGTATTCCCTGTGCGATGATGGAAACTGTATTGAATCACTTCAGGTACAGTTGTTGATACAGTTGGTAGAGAGAGAAAAAGTGACTTGTCTCTGAATACCTCACTCAGCTAAATATAGCAAAGGGATTCTTGTCTGTCAGCCTCCCCCTGCCCTTATCTTAATTATTTCCAGACCTCTCAGTCTACACCCAAACATTCACAAACACACACATATGCACACAAGGCTGATGGAGAAGAAAATGCCAGTGTTGTGTTGATTGGCTTTTCCTGTTAAAGCCAGCCTGGGGTGTGACCCTGTGTGTGTGTGTGTGTGTGGGGGGGGGGGGGGGGGGGGCATCTGTGTGCCTATGTAGGATATATTGTTTTAGTTCATGATCTTTGATCTTTTCAGACAAATAAGGAGCTGGAACAAAAATACAATTCTTTTAATTGTTAATTGAGATTCTTCTGAAAGACATTCAATCAGTTTACAGTAACTATCTAATAATTTCACATGATTACCATAAAATAATCCAGCATAGAAAGTTCGGCAGTGGTTAAATAAGCCACAATGGGTTTTTTTCTTTTCACACATGCAATCCTGTGTCACTGGTGCAGTGATTAGAACTGTCGTCTCGGAGCAAGAGCGTTCAGGTTTAAAATAATCTGATTGGCTGGTGCACTACCCTGTTCTCCCTGGACCTGCATGCTTTTATCTCCAGGTGATCCAGCGAGAGGTTAATTGCTAATTGGCTGTAAGTGTTGTTGTTAGCATGTCTGAGACTTCAACAGACTCAACAGAAACATCTTGGGTGTAACGTGCTCCCTTGCCATCATCAGCTGGGGTAGGTTTAGTCTCCTGTAAACATTTTAGAGCAGTCATTCCCAACGACAAGAGTGCTGCGGCCCCTTAAAAACCAGAAAATCTCACAAGGCCCAGCCAATCCTAAATATTCACTTTAATTAAAATACAAGAAAAAATGATGTATTTCCTTGAAAGGTTTATCCAAAAAAACATAACCTACATTCGTTGTTGGCTATAAATTGCTAATTCTATCCAGTCATATGCAAAGTATTAAGGCCTGAGTGTGACACACCTGTCACTGGGACACAAACTTTAATAAAAAGCCAGCAAATTTTGAGTAATTAATAATATCACAAACTAACAACCTTCTATTTCCACTTTTATCTAACTTTTTATATAAAGAGATACATTTATATAGATATGCAACTGTACATACTTCTCTATGTACTATACATCTGTTATTACTGCAGACCACCTGTACCTTTGTGACCCACATTTTAGGAATGACTGATTTAACGGCTGTAGCATGAACCTAGCTTCACTAGCTTTAATGTAGCTTTGGTAACAATGACTGTATTGGATGATACATAACTTGACATTTTTTTTGTTTTGTAGACATAGATACAACAGAGTTTTCTAGGGAAAAAATAAAAATCCCTCAAAATTTTAATATGCAGCTAGTTGCGATGTGACGTGTGCATAACACATAGTTAAAACCTATGAAGTCTATTGCATATTCTTTAAATAGCTCAGGGATTTTGGCTCAGCAGTACCGACCGCAGCTCCAGGGTAACAAGTGTGTGGAGACGGCCATGTGTTGGCATAGATTATTAGATTATGCCCATTTTCTGGCGTCTCCTGTGCACCCCAGTCTTTTAAAGCTCCACCTATCAAACCTGGTTGGGAAACAGTCCACATAATGTTCCTGCGCAGACAGCATTATTGCTCCTCATGGATCCGAACCTCATATCTGCAATACGAAGAACATCAGCCTTTATTAAGCCAAGTGCCTTCCAGCAGCAGGGGTGCATATTTCAGGTAATTGTCGACTCATATAATCTGAATGCCTGATGATTTTTTTTAATGATAAAAGGATTTTAAATGGCTATCATCAGGGCTGTGTGTGTTTGAGAAATAACATTAGATGAAACTTTACTGATCTCAGTAGGCAAATTGGGTAGCAGCAGCAGCAACAGCAAGGAATAAAATGGCAAAAAAAAGACAAAATTGAGGTTTAGTACATATGTATGAAATAAACAGCTGTGAACACTGCAGGAATTATAAGCATCAGATATGTTTTACTGAGATAAATTACCTAATGGCATGGCTATCTGTCCATCAGTTATTAATAATGTCATTTGGCTAATGAGCTCGTCCTCCAGAAAACCCTTTAGATCTCAAACACACTAAGAACAAGCATGGATGGTTTGTTTCTGTCAGAGGCGATAATCATATGAGTGGATTTTGACACTGAAAAGTGAAAATGCCACTGAAATAATTGAGGTACATACGTCAAACTGGTGTGGTTGTCTCTAAACTCAGAGACGCAGGCTCTGATTAAAACACATCAGTGAGCAGCTCAGTCACATTATCCTAAGCACAAACAAATAGGTTGTTTATTTTTATTTAGTCCCACATGCTGAATTATCATGCTCAAGGAAATTCTCCCCAGATGTGTGTTTATCCGCTACTGAAAATAGTCCCCAGCAAATCAACTATTTGCATACAGATTTTTTTTTTAATTTAGTGCTTTTATTTTTCTTTAATGAGTTTAATCTTCCAGATGATGCAAAAAGCACCATTTTATTTGTTTGTTCCTTTAGTTTCATTATCATTTCCAGTTTATTAATATTGTTAATTTGTTCCTTCTGGTTTCACATCTGTGATTGGATCAGTTTGGGCTTTCCAGTTGTTTAAAATAATGTATTTTTAAAGAAAAATGTGGCGACAAGAAGTCAAAAATCAAAAAGAATCCCCACTGCAGAAAACCTTTGATGTTTGGGTGATCGGCCTGATTCAGAAAGGAAAGGTTGAGAGAAATGACATTAAAAGCAAGTGTTTGTGTGTGTGTATATGTATATAAGCAGGTACCAGTCTATTGGTGGGGTGCCACCCTGCAGGAAGGAAGCTGTGTCTGTGTTTAGTTGTGTTTAATATGGATATTTGTGCATTTGAAAATGAATGTGTGGGTCATGTGTGTCTCCATTTATTTTACATTATATTAATCTCTGTCTCTAGTTGCAGTCTTTTCAGGTTGTGTGTATGTTTTTCAAACAGGAAGTAATCCGTCTTTTCAAATATAATATAATATTTTAATATATATGCAGTAGTTTGGATAGTTAGGGGTTCTTTACTTGCTTACATTTAGTATTTAGATTATTTAAATGCTTTTATTCCAAGCAAGTGTGCAAAATGACTCCTCACAACCACTAGGGGGCAGACAGGCAAAATCATTTATTCACTTTTCAGAAACTAAATCACTGAAAAGCGGGTGTAAGTGGCTGAAAAGTTACTTTCCCTTAAGAGAAAACGGAAGTTGTTGTTGGGGACTGAAAGTTAATGACACACTGAATCCCTAAATTTTATGGATTTTTGGTTAATTGTATGGATTAAACAAATGACACTAATGGCTCTTATAACTTTACTGAATCGCTGAAATTACTCCAGAGATCTAAAGCGTATCTTATATGAATATTTCCCATAACGCTGAAATGCCAAGTGTATCATATTTAATACATTAGTTTTTATGACTTTTTTGAGACTTCTACATTATTAGTGTGAATTTTCCCCCTGAGAAATCAGAAGAAATTGCACAATAAAATTTCAAGCAATAAATTGCACAAAAATGCCAGCGGAAGTAAAAATAAATAAATTAATTAATTAATTAATTAAATTAAAACTCATACATGCACATTGATATTTAATTTTTTTAATGGGTCTAAAGTTAAAAAAAAATACCTGTGTCAAAAAGTTGAACTATTTTGTAGTTATTTCATGGTTCAGGCTTTACAGGGTTAAAAACGAGTTCAACTGTTGTTACATTCTTTTATTCTGAAGCACATTTGAATTCATGGGATTAATTTCCTCTTTTCTTATGTATGTGTACTTTTGATATTTGTTTTGTTTTCTGTTCATTATTAATCATACTGTCTGTGTAAAACACCAGCTTCTAATCTAGGCATGGGGATATCTTTAGAGTCCAGCATGTGCAAACCATGCATATGTCACAGAGGGACAACACAACAATGAACAAGAGGAGACTGAGACCACATGAAGACAATATAGATACAGTATAATGAGACAGGGGAAGTTAGCTCAACACAAAACACATTACATATCCATTACCAAAATAAAACAGGAAATGTGACACAACATGAATCCATCCATCTTCTTCTGCTTATCTAATCCAGGGTCAAAGGGAGAACATAAATCATTTGACAAATGAGCTCTTAAGACACCGAGACCATGACAGTTGTATATAGATTCAAGGACTCAAATTTTTTTTCAAATTAGCAAAGAAAAAAAAAATTAACATTTTTCTGGAAATATATGTTTCCATTAAAATGGTAAATGGCCTTTATTTGTATAGCGCTTTACTAGTCCCTAAGGACCCCAAAGCGCTTTACACAACCAGTCATCCACCCATTCACACACACATTCACACACTGGTGATGGCAAACTACATGGTAGCCACAGCCACCTTAGGGCGCACTTCGTAATCCATTTAAAAATTCATCTTAAGTCACTGTCTGCTTATTCAGAAAAGTGCTGTTTAATTTTTTATAGGAGATGTAGTCCAGAGAAGCTCCTCGCTGTACAGGTGAGACGCTCGTGACTGACTCGCAACACAAAAGCTGCCAAAATAAGTGAAAAGTGAAAAGCAAGGATTCTGGTATCTTGCTGCCCCTGAGGATTTTTATCCCTTTCCAAATTTATTTAACAACACAAATTCAAAACAGCTGATTATTCAGCTTCATTATATGATATAAACCCTGTATTCTCTCTCCCCTTGAGCTTTTATCTTTTAACTGTCACCAGATTTTTGTTATCTTGTCCACACAAACAGTTTTATTTGAATGTAGTTTGTCATTTTTCTTGCACAGAATGTATGCAGATGAAGTTATTACATCATTCCACCAAATGTTACAATTTATGGCAATAAGACATGGAAGAAAAGCACAAAACTGCATAAAAGGTCAACCTAAACCTCCAGACATTTGAACACTTTTACTAATTTGTAATCCATGATCATTTCTGCACTAACATCTGAATGTGAAATAAAGCTTCACTCTGTTGATCTGTTACTTACAATCATCTAAAAGCCTTTATGTCCCATTATTTCTTTTACTTGTGATGTGACAGATGGACGGTGGGAGTATGTAAATAATCATAACAACAGCAAAAATGTACTGACAAGATGAAAGTGAGGGTCTAGAATCTAGTTATAGTTCAATCACAATATCAAGCTAAATGAAAAGGCTTTAAGCTGAATTCATACTGATGTAGATGTAAACTTTACATAAACTGATTTTTGTGCTCTGAGGCTGAAAAGTATGCCCAAAACTGCAATTCTTTTAACGGGCGCCTGAGGCTATATCCAAAGAAGTGAGTAACTCTAAGCAGTAGGAATACACTTGTTTACAGCTTGGACCAAAGCCGTTTTTTGTATCTATGGCTAATTTTCTACTTGTAACAGCTTCGTGCAGGGTGGAATTTTATATAACTTACCCATTTAAATTGTGTGCAAGTGGATGTAGCCACATTTAGTGACAGGTGTGTGGAAACTAGGTCAGTACTGTTTTAGTGGTCCTCACTGAAATTGACCTCTCAGCCACGTAACTGGGTAAGTTTTGTATTATTTAAAAATGCAAATCATCAGCTAGCCCAAGAACTTTGTGCTCCAATTCTAGTGTGTGATGTTCAAGTATTTAGTTTGTTACGCCAATAGAACAAAGAACATGCACACACAAACTGGGTTGAGACTCAGAACCTTGTTGCTTTGCTATTCAGTACAGATCACTGGTCCACTCTGCTTGACACTCAGGAAGCTTTAGGTTTTAAATGTGGTGCCTAAAGTTAGATATTTGGGTCACATCAGGACTGATCTCTGCAATGATGATGTGCAGCACCACTGCTGCACAGTATATGCACAAGCAAATATACAAGTCTTTAAATTCTACATGTGTACAGATGATGTTAAAAGCTCCTTTTTGATGGCTTTTTTATTGTACTCCATCTTAAACCACAATTATGGCTTTAGCTTTAGGATGTTGCTCAAGCTTGTGCAAGTGCAACACTAAATGTGTATTGTTTTAAGTATTGATTGAGTAGTGTTAGTTTGTTCTTTTCCTTTGTTTGATGATTTCATTCACTTTTGTTTGAGCAACCAAAAAAACAATCCAATGGATTTCATAATGGTTTTGAACACACTAACAATAAAAAGCCCATTTAAGCCTCTCAGAAAATTCCTAATAGAACATCTCAGCTTTTCTTTAGTTATCAAATTTTTTACAGAGTTTTTCAAATCCTGCAGGAGGCATTACTCTCAAAACAGAAACAGTAACACCCATGATGTTAACCTATTGCTCCCTCTTAATGCAGTGTAACCACTGCACTGTTAAGCCAGGGGGCTTTTTTTTTAATCTACATAAATATACACGGTACGGTATCATATACTTAACATTAAATGTATTTTTTTTAAACTATGAAAATACAGATTTCCATGCAGTAGTGTTGCAACACAGAATCTGACATGATGTCTATGCCTATTCAGGCCTCACTGGGAACAATGTAAAGCACAAAATGTGTGGGATAAACATGTAATTGTTATACTTTTACCAGAAACGTGGAAATCTTTGATCATCTGTTTTCAAAAGCAGGCTAACACGTTCGCTGTCTGCATGTTGGCAAGAGCCCGAGGACCACTGCCAAACACAAGGGCCGCAGAGGGATTTGAATAAATGTTTCTACAATCACTGTTTCCTCGTGTCCTTTTTAGATGAATTAAAAGGAGATGATATGGTGGCTCTGCTTGTTTTGGATGCACTGTGCAAGGAATGAGACAAAGACTAAAGAAAAGCGCTCTTGCGTAAATCAAAAGTTGTTTGACTTTGGAGCCCAACTTTTTCCTTTGTGTGTTGATAAAATCAAGAACTCCGTAAGGAATTTTCTACACCGGTCATTGCAGTTAATCAAATCACTATTGCTAGGATTTAGTTTCCCGTGAAAGGTCCAATAGCAAGGCAGCTCTCAGATTGTGGTTTTTGATTGTTTTGCCAGTTTCATAAAAAAATTATAGTATGAGACATGTGCTACAGATATATATATATATATATATATATATATATATATATATATATATATATATATAAATTATTTACTGACCTCTTACAGCTACAATCAATAAGATTTACTAATAACATAATTTAGGGGGCTCAAGAGTTCGTCTTGTAATCGGAAGGTTGCCGGTTCGAGCCCCGGCTCCCACAGTCTTGGTCGTTGTGTCCTTGGGAAGACACTTCACCCGTTGCCTACTGGTGGTGGTCAGAGGGCGCGGTGGCGCCAGTGTCCGGCAGCCTCGCTTCTGTCAGTGCGCCCCAGGGCAGCTGTGGCTACAATGTAGCTTGCCATCACCAGTGTGTGAATGTGTGGATGACTGAATGTGTAAAGCGCTTTGGGGTCCATAGGGACTAAGTAAAGCGCTATACAAATACAGACCATTTACCATTATGTTTAGAAACAGTGGACCTTTCAAATTATTTCACACATTTCCTATTGCTTCAAATTTGTAGCTCTCTCTCTCAAAAAATTTGAGTGATTTCATTATTGTAAACCCAGTAAATGTGCTTTTAAAGTGCAATCAACACTTTGAAACGGTTCAAACACTGGATAATATCTCATTATGGCTTCCAGATGGACTAAATAAATAAAAAGAAGCTCGCAGCTAGCAGCATAAAACAGTGAAGAAAGGGGAGTCGATATCATGTGATGCATTATTGAGCAAAGTGTAAGAATAGTTTAAGAAGAATTTGGGCTTTCAAGTTTTCTTCAACTGACGTTAAAACAGTCTTTGTCTCTGTCCTTTGTTACTAAAGTCCTAAAGATACAACACAGTCTTAAAAATAAATACATCTGCACCACATGGGACAGAGATCTTGGCTCCTCTTGTCAGCAGCCTGCTGAGATAATTACATGGTGCAGACTACATGAACATGGCCTAATAATACACAGTGCAGACATGGCAGGCTTGTAATGTTCACCAGATCAGCAGCTTGGCCCTAAACATTTCTCGTTCTTACTGTTTTTTAATCAGTTGGAAGAAAAAGGTGAACACCTGAAACAGACAGTATTATTTGTAATTGTTACTGTACGGGGGACTTCTTGAAGAAAGAAATCAGCTGCTAATCTGACCGAAAGCTTGTTTGTGTCAATGAAACTTTGAACTTTATAAGCCGATCTTTTAAACTATTCACTGAATTCTCAGCATCACAAATTACCAACTTGATGTTTACAAAAATCCAAGGGAGAGCAGCAGCTCCAGGCCTTCATTAAATACCACAAGTGATTAGATGATGAGAGAGAAAGTACAGGAAAAGGAAACTCAATCTACAGGTGGACCCACAAGGAAGCGTCACAGAAGAATGAAAGGGAAAGAAGGACTGAGAGAGAGTGAGAGGGAAAAAAGTTATTGTTAGAGGCCAAAAACCAGGGGTATTAATATCCAGGCAAAATACCCCAGCTTGCTCCAGATCATTTAAATCACTTTCAATTAATTCAGTGAGATTTTTTAGGTGTAACTGATTTTGCAGCTGATTCCAAGAGAAGAGAAATGGAAATTTGAATGTTTTCCAAATTCAATTTTTTTAATGTGACATAAACAAAAGTACAAATGTTGGACTAGAGTAGGGTTAACCTCTTCAAATCTTATGTTATTTAGTTCCATTTAGTTTGATTAAATCTTCTTTAAATAGCACCAAAACAATACAATTATTCAGCAAAGAATTCAACCCCAGCAGTTTTTATGGGTTGTTTTGAGTTAACTCTAGTATTGAGTGAGGTTTCACGGAGTCCTGAAAACTTCACCCCTGATAAAGTCTTTTGGAGCATCAAGTGGACATTGGATAGTGTTCAGAACCCAGCCTTAACTTCTCTGATCACCTATTCTCCTTGTCTCTAAAGCCTCTATGTTTTATGTCTTGTACTTGTGAAATACTTTTAACATCTCAGTTACAGTTCTGGTATCTGCATGCAGTTTAAATTTTGAATGGCAATACACAAATGAATTAATCATCATTTACTCATAAACACAGAAGCATAAATTCAATCTCAAGTTCCCACAGAACATACACCCCTTAGTGCAGGTATAATGCCTTTCAAAGGCCAGAAGCTGATGTGAGCTCCGCTGAGCTGAAATGACAGAAAGGGAGCAGTCTGATACAGAAACACAAAGAACAGGAGAGATAGAGAAGGAGCTTTTCAACAATGCTGCTTAATAAATCAAACAGGCAGATGAAGGTTCTGCAGTCTTTATGAACTCCCTGCACTGTAGCAAGCATGTTATCTCCCATCTCAGAGGTGAAAAATGAGGTTGAGGTAGTTACTACGTCAGGTTTTGTCCACCGCTTCCCATTTCTTGTTTAAATTCCTCTTCCGCTGTGCCAAAGTTGCTTTGAGGTGATTAGTTTGGTTGAGTTTTATGGTGAGTTATTATATTTTTTCAAGACTTTAGTGTAATGTTGCCCAAAACTCTGTTCACTTAACAGTAATCTCCAACACTCGGTCTTCCTCCCACAGTCCAGCACCATGCAGGTTGGGATAGATGGTGCTCTAAATTGGTTGTAGATGTGATTCTGTTTCTTTCTGTGTCCTGGGAGCACTAGCCAGAGCACGACTGTTTATTTAGAGCCTTATACTGCCATCTTGTGGCAGTAGTGAAGACTGACAGGCTTACTTGTTTCATTCATATAGTACCATTTCACAATAGTTCATCCCAAACTGTCTTATAATGGGAGGCAAAGACTGCGTAATATTAGAGAGGAAACACCAAGTTCACAATCCCCTATTAGCAGAACTTCCTTTTCTGGAGGGTCATCTGGTAGAACAAGGACTAAGAGAGACACAGGCGTGTTCCACTGGTTTGGGAGTTCATTGAGAAACCATGAACAACAAACACAAGAGCAAACTTATTGCCTTTGAATACACATGTCTATTGTAACAGTTGCAACAACAATTTTAAGGAAAAACAAAATTCAGTTAACATTAGCTTGTAAGGTTGCAGATACGGGTAATAGGCACCAGTCTGTTTAGTTTGCTGTGTGCAGATGGGATGTGTCAGTATGCCTCAAGGTAATTTGTAAACCACAGATGCTAGTTTATGATAAATCACAATCTTTCATTACATTAAATAATACATCAGAAATCAACACTTAAGAACATTTATTCTAGAGTTAAACGGCAGTCAATACGTCTTGTCTTTTTGGTTTTGATGAATTAATAAGTTGACTTTAGAGTGTCCAGCAGCAAAAGTAACTTTAATTTTAATAGATATTTTAATAGACATGAGACAAAGTCTGCAGCAACATCTCCCTGTGACAACTGGATCGTCTCGTGACATCAAAGTACCTCAGTGTGACAGAAGGACCGGATCTACATCGTGTCAAGAATTCAGGATACGCTTTTTAAGTTTTATACAAATAAACATTTTTCAAATTTTACCAACTTTAATGATGAAAACAGAAAACTTACAAGCATTGACATGACACTATGGAGTATTAAAACAAAATTATAGCTATACCTCGAGGGTAAAGAGGATGCCGTTCTACATGTTGTGATAAATTACAGACTTTAAATGTTTAAAATAGTGAATCATTAATCAACACATTTAACAGGTCAGACATGATTATCACAGTTTTATGGCAGTCGTGACTTTAATTTTTGTTATTCATTATCTTGTTTGAAACTATAACTTGGCCCTATTCTGTGCAGCATCAGAGCTCAGATGATTTCTGAGGAAATCTTGGATCTTCTTCCACATGTGGACCTCAGCTGCTGCGTGGGACTTGGGCTCACCTCCCCACAAGACTGGCTTGCCTAAAACCCCATGGAAGCTGGAAGGGCAGTAGGGTCCATAAGGTGGCTCTAAGTAGTGTCCAGCTCCAGGGTATGACACACTCTCAAACTTCTCCTTCCCGTGACGCTTCAGTCTCTCCACCATCTCATCCATGTAAGTCTTGCTGTCCCAGTTAAGGTCATCCTCAGAGGCCACAAAGAGGAAATGTCCTTTGGCTCGTTCAATGGGAATCAGGCTGCCCTTGTTCTCCTCTGCCAGAGGATTGTTTAAAACGTATTTGGTGTTGAAGGCCCCTGACTCAGTGGGAATCACTTTATTTAAATCAAACATTAATGCAGAATGTATTTGTCTTTTCTTATAGTAGAGAGGTAAAACTACATTGGCAGAGCAGCCATTGATCCACACTGTGGCCTCAACATCTGGTAGGTAAGAAGCAACTGATAAGGCAAGATCTCCACTTTTGGAAAGGGATATTACACCAACTTTTTTACTGGAACCCTGTGGAAAAATATGTCAATGAACAGCCATCAAAGTTGTCTTCAACAACTATGAGTCTTCCAGAATAAATTAACTCACCTTAGTTTGTTTTTTTAGAAACTCGACTGCTTCTTCCAAATAATCCAGGTGGATCTCCTTAACATTTTTAGGCAGGTCATCGTGGCCATACAGGGCAACAGTCAGAACCAAAAATCCTCTGCTGGCCAACAGAGAGGCTCTTTTCTCTGACAGACCTCCACCAAAAGTGTACAAATCTAACACAGCTGGGAAGGGACCCCTGCCTGGAATGAAACATACATGCAAAGCAAGCATATTTTTTGTATGGAGCTAAAATTATGAGTAACTGTAACTAGGACATTTTCAAGTATGTACTTTTATTTCCTAAATGATGCTGACAAACCTGGAGGAGTATACAGGACTCCTCGAATGTTCCCCTCTTTGACAGGGACCCGAATGACCTCATCTCCCATTAGAATCCTCTCATTAGTCGTCTCTGCCAGAATCCGGCCCTCACCTGCCTCCTCGTGCACTGAGAACTTTACCATGAATGGATTAAGGGCATTTATCTTCTGAAGTCTTTTATGCAAAGAGTCCGGTGTCATCGACCAAAGCAGACCCATCGGTTCAACCCCAACGTAGCTCCCACTGAGCGAGGGGTCTCTCTTCAAGTCAATCTCCCCGTTGCCATTGGCTCTGTAGGTGGCCGCAGAGCTGAACACAGTTCCCTTATCGTCGGTTGAGCTGGCTCTCAGGGAGACCACCTGCCTCGACCTCAGCCCGGCCACCTTCACCTGAATAGGCTCATCAAACAGACACCTGGCACTCGGGAGCAGCCTCAGCCTGACTTGGGAAGCCATGTCTTCAGAAACTTTCCTTTAAGTTACACGTTTAGACTTTGCCCTATAGAAAAATATACAAAATGGTGCTACTGCACACGTTATTTTTATTACTCTAAGCAGGGCCGTGCAGAGACGTTTAAAGGGGGGGTGCTCAAAGTTAAAAAGGGGCACATTAAACCAGGTTGAATAACAACAACACACATTCATCAAGAATCTAATATGGAATCGCATCATACTATATCACTGTTGTGAGGTGGCGACAAGGCAAAGCAAACGTAGCCTATGTTTTACCTGATGGGTACAATGTTGCTGTTGAGGGGTTTCTGCTGCTCCTGTTGCTGATGGTGCTGGAGAGCAGGGCTGTGTTGATCTGAGACTGTAGACATTAAAAAGTCCATAGGAGAGATGGTAGCTGATTAAACAAGTGTCATGAGATAATAACAAAATACAAAGATTGGTGACAGCACTTGGAACCATAAGGCAACAAAAAACTGTGAGAAATAATTTAGGCTCTGCCTGTGAATCACTCTTTGCTTCTCTTCTTCCTTCCATCCCATCATTTCATATATCACTCTCCACTTGCTGTCTATCTGAGAACAAGGCACAACTTGCTATTGCAATAAACTATAATCTAATTATCCACACCTAACAACTCTTGCACTTAATCTATAATAAAATGATGACAGAAAAATGTTATAGCACTGCCTTTAGTAGCCTCACACAGCTCCTACTGTTTCCTCCTCATGTCCTTACCAGGCATGTCTGGACAATGTTATATCATGAGTAATAATTTAAAAAAATCCATATACATAAAACAAACACATGCACACACACACAGTGACATTTTAGACCTTCAGAATACTGTATACTATGGGCATCATGGTGCTGATCCAGAATCCTTACATTATTATTTATTACTAAAGCTACAATAATAAAACAATGAGGAGGGGGAAGTAATAAATATGAAATAATGTATTTATGATGATTCCATTTGTTTCACTATCCACTCTGTGCAGGGGCAAAACTTATTACATTTTTAAACTGTAGAGATACAATAATTTTACTGCTGTAAAATCCAAATTTTGTCTTATTTAAAATATAAATCTAATATAATCTGCTTCTTAATGTATGTTCTTTAAAATACAGCGTGTGTTTTTTAAAATATTATAATAATGCATAATTATGTGGACATGCATATTAGATCGTTTTTTAGTGAAATATAATCCCTCCAGAAAGGCAGGAAAAGCCCGGAAACTTACTTTAAGACAAAATATGTTCCCTTAAACGGTGGACAGAGCTACAGACCCATGACAGCCTTACCCAGTGAGCTAGCAGCTATGACCAGCACTACTTGTGCAGTTAATTAAAGGACAGGTAATGTTTGTCGCACTGTTGCACACACAGCACGCTCATTTGTTTCAGTTCGTCAGTTGCCACAAGACAACTTACCAACGTGTACGTAATAATGTATTTTGTAACGTATTCCGTTACTCAATGAGAGTAACGTATTCTGAATACTTTGGATTACTTAATATATTATCATGCTTTTTTATCAACTAATGAATGTCCTGTGTGATTCATTACTATTACTGAAGGCTACTCATTAGCAACTACATTTTTAAATCTTAATATAAAATGAGTAACAGTAGGTGGACATTAGGTAAGTAAGGCTGCATTTTTTGCAGCGATCTCGTATAGAAAACTATTATACTACTATAAAACCAAACCGTAGTAAAGGGACCTCTGGCTAACACGTCGGTTTCTGTGTCGGGCTCGTAGCCGAAAACTAGCTTTACTTTGTTGTCTTGGTCAACTTTGCTGGCGAGAGACAGAGAGGCGTTGAAAGGCTGCTCCAATGGAACTCATTGTTTCGGAGGAAAACAGGAACACGGTGTACAGTCTGTGAGTCTTAATAGCTTACTTACAACTGGGCTCGTCAGGCACTCTTTTTTGGCTGCAGTGGTTATTATTATATTTACATGCTTCCAGCTCCCGTTTCTGCTCGATGACAGCTCGTACTTTTCCACTCGCCTTTTTCTCCCTCCCTCGCTCATAGATACATAACGTGTATGGCAGTCCATTCTCCATGCAGCACGGACTACACTGCCCATGAGGCTACATTCTTTAGGGCTATGCCTGTAACACTCTGCTATTGTCTTCATATTAAATCATTTTAAAAAATATTTCTTCACGTCATTATGAGACTCAAGATTGAGACATGGGCATTTGAGCCTCTTAATGCGTGGTTTGTTTGGTTTCCACCGGTGTGGAATTACAAAAAATAGAGAGGGCATAGCCTAACATATTGTAACTGAGGACAAGGGATGAGTCTTCTTTAAGTTAACTTAAAGAAGAAGTTAACTTAAAGAAGACCAGACGCTTTTCTTTGAATTATATAATGTTAAATTACTATTAAACAAATGACTGACTAAGTATTTCAGGCTTTAGTTTACTTCAGCCATATTCCATATAAATCAGGTATCATACAAAAGTAAAAAATAGCTTCAAATACAGTCATGACAATAAAAGAATATGACTTTAAGGACTTAACAACATTACTTCTGTTATAGTACACCAACATCTCTGACACATTAGCACTAAGGGAACACTGAATGACCTGGTGGGTTTTGTCCATAAAACTACTCATCTAAGATTACCACAAAGTAAAAGATCTCTCAACAACATTATGCAACATTTTAGGCACTACTGCCCTCTATCAGATCAGTGAGCTGGGATGTTTTATTCTAAACATGAACTACTGTTACAGCAACAGACATGGACTACATGCCCACACAACAAACACATGCCTGCTCCTCTCGTTAGCTGAAATGAACTGCTGCCATATTTGTTTTACATCTATACTGTCCAGTCTCTCCTGGTGGACATGGAAACACATTATTCATGGTTACATACAATTTTAGACTGATGTGGACCAAGCCTAGCACCTACTTGCCAACCTTGAGACCTCAGAATTAGGGAGACATTTATCGGATAAAATAAGTTAAATGTCACCGTTATTATTGTCCAGCCGGAAACAGGCCGGGGGTGTCCAAATTCAGAGGCTGCGTCCACCTGAGGACCCGGCCTTTGTGGTCTAAGTGGGCCGGGTCCTCCGAAAGCCGGGTTGACCGGGAATGAGCGACTGGGAAATTGGACGGTTTAGCCTTCAGAATTACGTCACCTGCCGTCTGCTCCTTGCTGTCTAAAATATAACCGGACGCTGGCGTAGATGGTCGAATAAACTGCTGTTTTCACACAGCAGTTTATTCAGCTGTGTGAGAACCCCGGAGGAATCCTCCCGAGGGATTAATAAAGTTGTATTTAATCTAATAACTTTAATCTCATAACTTTAATCTCAGCCAAAACGATTTACTCACCAACAAATAAAACACAACTAAAGCACTGGAAAAGGCCAAACAATAACATGTTTAAGTTATTTGACGTTTACACAGCTACATTCTCGCCTGAAAATGTGTTAAAAGTTTATTTTGCGACCCAGAAAGAGTAATAAGAGTAATATTAAAACTAAGTAGCTACAGTAATAGTAGCCATTGTTGGAAACTGGAATTGGCTGGGCCAGTCTGGGATATGGTTTTCAGTTTTGTTGTCCGGGTGGAAAATCGGGAGAAAATTGCGGGGAGAATGGTCGCCCCGGGAGATTTTCGGGAGGGGCACTGAAATTCGGGATTCCCCGGAAAAATCGTGAGTGTTGGCATGTATGGCCTAGCATAGCCTGTAACGTTATTGTGACGGACACATTATATGAGTGACTTTAAGGTTTCTTTGAAAAACAATTTCTTATATCCAGGTTCTTCCTTTGCGCTGCCATCCTCCTCTCCTCCTCGCAGCGCAGGTTTGCCAGTGCTGCTCAGTGTTGCCAACTCCTCAGTAAGGAAAATCGCTATTGGTTGTCCTAAAAGTCGCTAAATGACGTCATCACCTAATTTGCATAATTGGTCATGCTAATGTAATTGTAACCTACACTGCTGGAGAGAGAAATAACATCGTGGACGAGACATAAAGTGAGCAAAAAACGTCCTAAATGCATTTAGAATTTATTTAGAACTACAAATTAAGTTTCTTTTAGCAATTATTGTTTTTTGTAATGTCACAATTCCAACCCTGCTCCTTTATCCGGGCTTGGACCGGCAAAAGTGACCCGAAATAGGCACTCTGGTGGAGTTACTTTGTGTGTGTGTTTATAAGTAGTTTTAAACCTGATCCACAAAACAGCATAAGAGTAAAAGAAGAACTGACTGCGTTACAGCACCTGCTGCTTGTTGAGAGTAAAAGCGATATGCGCTTTCACGTCTTTTTTTAGCGACTTTATTTAGAAAAAAAGTCGCTAGGGGGTCTGAAAACTCGCTAAATATAGCGACAAAGTCGCTAAGTTGGCAACACTGGTGCTGCTGAAACTAAACAAAGCTCCCTGAAAGGCTCAGCCAATCACATTGGCCATAGTTGTCACATGACGTAAGACTCCAGTAGAGAACGTAATTTAACTCTTTCTGCTCCGCTCGCTGAATGAGACGGTGACAGATCGTTTTTTTTCTTTCTATCGGGTTTGTTTTTCTTTACTCGAAGAGATCAAATTATTGGTGGGGACAATTCAATAATCGCTGGATATTGGTGAGGACACGCCCCTTCCGCCCATGCCAAATCTACGCCCTTGCTTTAGCTTCACTAACTAGAACATTTAACATTATACATACGACTTAAGCCTGAAAACAAAAGCTTTACCTGACGCTTAACTTTCCAAATGTGGAGGCATACACTCACGAAATCTCCCACCACTACTGGCAAACGAGCAAAAACTGCGCAGAGAGCCACGACAAACTCGAGCGCTTATCAAAACAGGAAGTTATCACTAATCCCTTCACAATAAGAGCCTGAACTGCAAACAAACGCAGAGCCAATTTTAGCCCCCCAACCCAACCCAACCCCCCCCCCCCTCTCTCTCTCTTCCTCTCCACTGCATGGCTTTGGAAAATGTGAATGCGTGCACAAAATCCAGACTTTTAACTGTATTTTCTTAAGTTTTAAAGCTTTATCTGCAATTATACTAGATCAAAGTAATTAAGTAATAGAAAAACAACTAAATTAAAACTGAACAATTAAACAAAAAAATTCAATGTTTTTCATTGTCTACAGTACCTTAGAAATTTCAGTATGTGTTTTTTTTCTGTAGGGCAAAAAAAAAGGAAACTGCTTGAAGATAATAACAATCTTTTGTTTAATAAATGCTGAAAAGCCTGGGAAATCGCACATTGACTACAATGAGACTACAATATGACTACAATACGATTATAACACAGTATCCAAAATCAGGATTTAAGGGCAGAACCAGAAATATAAGAAAATTTTAGAATTACTTACAAGAAGCATTAACAGAAGCTTGCCCGAAAATAAACAAAAAGTTGTTGGAGAGTCCAGGGCTTTTTCCAGAAACCACGTTAAGAAAAGATGCTGAATTTGTTAATCGTGAGATGAGGGAAACTCCACGTTTTGTGTTATACATAGAGGGTTAGCTTACCAAGTTACCAGGATTTTTACCAGAAAAAAAAAAAACCTACCTAAATGGCTGGCAGGTTTTCTTCAACACACCTTAAGTTTTTGTTTGACTCCTCCCCTCCTGCTGCATCTGTCTGAAACTGTTCCACGTGTCCACATTTATGTAATCATCAAAGCACATAGTGATTTGAAAATTGCAGCTTTTCTGGTATTAAGAGATGACCACCTTACTACTTAGTAACATATTCAATAGAACATGTTGGATTTGTTGGAGGTAGTTACCAGTATGTCAGGTTTTGTTCCCGGCTTCCTGTTTAATTCGTCTTCTTGCCAAAGTTACTTTGAGGTGACTGACTTTGTTGAGTTTTATGGTCAGTTATAATATTTTTTTTTACATTTTTTACATTTTTTTTTTTTTTTTTATAAAACGGGCCCTGGGACAAAGGGGGTAAGGTCAAGAACTGGTCCAGGATCACACAACAAACACTCAATAATAGATCACAGATAAAAGACCACCCCCACAGGACTACTGG